>NC_058408.1:48438836-48738836 GCF_002201575.2 Neomonachus schauinslandi
CCTAACCAACTGAGCCACCCAGGCGCCCCACCTGATTGTTTTTTTATAAATATCTTTTAACAAAAGGATTTCACTGAACATTAGTGCAATGCTTGGCACACTGTAAGTGCTCATTATTTGTTAAATGAATGAATAAATGAAAATATTTTCTCATGCCTGCTCAGGATACTTGACATAGTTTGACCTGATGGGCATTTTAATGAGGCTGTCTGATGCTATGCTTGACAAATTTATTATTGCTAATTTTACAATGGAAACTGTGTAAATTTTTATCATTTTAAGTAAAGTCTTTAAAGTTAGAGAATGTAACACATTTGGAGGAGAAAATAAGTTGGTTTTAAGAAAAAACTGAACTTTGGACATGTGGTGCCTGACAGAAGTTAATGAGTGCTAATAATATGAAGAATGTATATGGTACTACAGAAATGTTTTTGGCAATTTAAAAGAAAAAATCAAGTGGTTTCACACCTATGTTTTACATTAAAAACCGTAACTATCAAAACTTTCAATACATTTATTTTTACCTAGGTTGTTAAAACACTATATATAAATGTGCCCAGAAAACATCTCTGACTGAAAAAACAAACATTACCATCAACTCTTTAATTTCTTTTTGGTTAGTATTTTTTTTAAAGATTTATTTATTTATTTGAGAGAGAGAGAGACAGAGAGAGCAGAGCAAGGTGCAGAGGGAGAGAATCCTAATGAGGGACTCAATCCCAAGATCTGGAGATCACAACCTAAACAGAAATCAAGAGTCAGCCATCCAACTGATTGAGCCACCCAGGCCCCCTGGTTAGCATTTGAATGTATTGTAAATTGAGCTTTAGCATAAGAATAAATCGGAACAAAACAGATGAATCAATAGATAAATAAAACATGCTCCAATTGATCTTAAATGAGTTTCAATGACAGAACTTCTATAATATTATCTACCTGGGAAGTTTATTCACACAAAAATGGGACACACAAAATATGTGGAATATAAAGATGAATCAGAAAAAGACTTATTCTCAAGAAGCTCGTGGTCTATACTTCCCTGATGGTTTACCTTTATCAATAAAAAATGTAACTTCACATGCCTAGTATACGTACATTTATTTGTAAGTTATGTGCATGGGTTCCCACTATGTAGTAAATACTAGTGAAGTGTAGTTTTTCTTATTTTTGGTTAAAAAAGTAAAGGAATAAAAGCTCTTAGATTTTTCTTCTCACCCACAATGGACTGACTTCTGCTTTATGCTGGGATGCACTGACTTTGGAGAGATAGCAAATATGGCGCTTAAGTGTGGCCTTAGCAGATATCCTGGAATGATGACCACATTCTTCCTTCAAAACTGAAGTACAGCCTTAGAATTCTTTGAAACCACAGTACTCTGTCAGTTACTATTGAGCTACCAGAGTCAGTATACAAATTGAAACAGATTTGCCATCTTTAGTCCATATCAATTTAACACTTAACAGAAGCAAGATAGGCAGTCCACTGTTTAATTCACATTCACGGAAGCATTTAAGTATACTGGACTTATTACCTATTTATTGACGAAGCCATTTAAAAATGCTATATTTACTGAGGGATGCCCTCAGCCCTGTCAACTACTGTCAGATTTGAAAACCTATCCAGATTTAAGGAGACTAAGTATTTTTAAGGTCTTTCTCATTTAAACTAAGCTGATCCCTAGTCAAGAGTACATTAAAAGAAAAAGTATAGGTACAATCTATAAGGGTAATGGAATACTTCATTACTTGAAGCAATTTTATGTTATAATTGTCTGGACAATCTACTCACTACAGTAGATCTGTGCACAGACTGACATGATTCTTCCTCTCCCTTTCTTCCAAAAAGAATATCGAGCAAGATAGTTCTTATTGCCCCCCAATTTTATTTTATTTTATTTATTTATTTTTTAAAAAGATTTTATTTATTTATTTGACAGAGAGAGATAGCGAGAGCAGGAACACAAGCAGGGGGTGTGGGAGAGGGAGAAGCAGGCTTCCTGCCGGGCAGGGAGCCCGACGCGGGGCTCGATCCCAGGACCCTGGGATCATGACCTGAGCCGAAGGCAGACGCTTAACGACTGAGCCACCCAGGCGCCCCGCCCCCCAATTTTAAATAAACTCAGAGTGGAGTAAGTATCCCCACATTGCAAGGAAAGTGGAAAACGA
The DNA here is from genome assembly GCF_002201575.2 of Neomonachus schauinslandi. Lineage (NCBI taxonomy): Eukaryota > Metazoa > Chordata > Mammalia > Carnivora > Phocidae > Neomonachus > Neomonachus schauinslandi. Next base: position 48,441,003 of record NC_058408.1, read on the forward strand.
CAGCCAGATTCCTCCTCAGGGCTTACCAGGAGAAGCTGCTCTCTGCTACCTCAAGTTCTCAGTCTTTATAAGCGGGGGAAGGAGGATTCGAAGATTACCTTCCAAAAAGTTAGTGCTGCTCTAGAAAGGAGTGCTTTTCCTACTTATCCTTCCCCCACAACCTAATGAAGAAGCACCAAAGAATCACTGATAAAGCCTGGGGGTGTCTGACTAGTAGTAATTCATTCCAGGTTAGAAAGCCTAGGCAGTGCATTAACTGGAGAAAGGCAAGGGAGAGGAGAAGGAGAATGATAGGGTGAACTGTGTCTCCCCAGAATACATATGCTGAACTCCTCATCCCCAGGACCTTAGAATGTGGCATTATTTGGACATAGGGCATTGCAGTTGTGATTGGTTCATTAGAGTGAATCCCAATCTAGTATTACTGGTGTCCTTATAAAATCAAGAAGTCTGGAAACAGAAGCACTCATACAGGGAGAATATCATGTGAAAATGAAGGCAGAGATCAGGGTAATGCTTCAACAAGCCAAGGAATGTCAAAGATGGCCAGCAAATCACTGGAAGCTATGCCTGAGGCCTGGAACAGATTCTCTCTCACAGCCCTCAGAAGGAAGCAACACTGTGGATACCTTGATCTTGGATGTCCAGTCTCCAGAACTGTGAGACATTAAATTTCCATTGTTTAAGCCACCTAGTTTAGTACTTTGTACAGCAGCCATAGCAAAATAATACATTGACCAAGATACAGCCGAGGAGCAGCCTAGAGCCTTGTGATCATATGTCCAACTAAGTAAAAACCTGTCTCTTTTCTTCATTCCCCTTTCCCAGCTCCAACACCAAATGAATTAGAATCAGGAAAGGAAGGGAGGAGGTGGAAGGAGTGAAAAAATCAGCTGGGCATCTCCCACTCCAAGTTGGGGTGGTGGCAGGGGAGTTAATTTGGACACGAGATAGAATTTTAAATTGAAGTAGACTCAATGGACTGTTTCATTACTGAAAGTAACCAGAAATAACCATTGGCTCCCCATGGTATTATTAGAGAGCAGCTTTCTAGCAGTGATAGCACAGTTGGGGGCAAGGACTTGGGAAAACAAAACCACCCTGCTTCCCCGCCTCTTGGCTTACACTCAAAGCAGACTCAGGGGTTGTAGGGCCTGAAATTGGTTCAATTTGTAGGACTATCTTTAAGAAAAGTTACACCAAATTACAAACACAAATCTCTCTTTTCCTGTTTTCTCTCCTTCATGAAGGTCCCATACGCTAATAAGATCTGGAGGCCTGGAGCAGCAGACGCTGCTGTAAGACAGAGAAAAGTTACTTCAACAACAGTAAGGTAGTCAAAGCCTCATCAGAGTCCTGCTGCCATTTCTAAGGGTCATTCACAGTTCACCTAAAGACATCATCAACTGGCTGTGGTGTAGCACCTATGGTAGTAAGTCATTGTCTTGCATTCCTCAAATGTATCCTTAGGTTTCAGCAGTGATGCATTTAGTCAGCATGAAGAGAGACCCCTGGGTTTTTCTGAAGATAATAAAACTTTAAATTTTGGGAAATTCGTTAGTGATGTTTCATAAAATACAATTGGATAAGCAGAGTAAAAGGATAAGCATAAAGGTCAATATGCTGGATAACAAGACACTTAAATAAAATCTAAGGGTTTTAGAGAATACTAGAAAGGATAATGTTTATATTATCAATGACTTGCTGGATTTAAGTTTCTTGCCTTTACATCTACGACTTGGAGGAAATGAATAAACATCTTAATACAATAATATTATGATAGATTAAAAGATAAAAACCCAATGATCATAGCAAGAGATGCTGAAAAGGCAAATGACAATGTCTAGGATCCCTTCTGATAAGTAATCTTAGAATATTTTAAATAGATGGAAACTTTCTTAATAAAGGATATGGACCAGAAACCAAGAACAATATTATGTACAAATTTAAAACATTAAAAATACTTTTATTAATGGTAGGAGCAACATAGAGATAAACATTATCACTGATTTTTCAACAGGATGTGGGTTCACCAGGGTTTGTTATGTGTTACTGCTAAGAGGTTCCAGTCAATGTGGTTAGAAAAGGTAAGCAATATATAGATATCTGATATAGGTATATCTGAAAGAAGGGATACAGATATCTGAAAGAAAAAAACAAATGATAAATATTTGCATAAAATAAGATACATTCCTAAGTGAGGATGGCAGCAGGGGCCAAGAGAATCAATTGAAAAACAACAGAAGGATTTAGTAAGATAATTAAAATAAAGATAAACATACAGAAATTAAGAGTTTCCATACATACCATCAATTACCAAGTAGAAAAATTAATGAGGAAAAAAATCCATTAAAAAAACAACAAAGCTTAATAAGAAAAATTTAAGACAAATGCAGAAAAAAATATGAAACAATGTATGACAGGGTGCTGTGAGATCCATGGGGAAAAAGAAGGATTGTTCAATAAATATAGCAAGAAAAGTTCATCAATACATAAAAAAGTATAAAAGTATAAAAATCAACTCCTGGTAGATTGAGGACTTCAATGTCAAGAAGAAAAATTTTAAACTCCTAATAAAAAGTATCTTGAGACCTTGGGGTAGGAAATGATTTTGTAAATAAAAAACAAGAAATATTAACTATAAAATATTGATAGGTCAATCTATATAGAATTATAAACTTCTGTTCATCCAATGACCTTTAAAAAGGAAAGTATAAGACTAGTTACAAATTGAGAATATAGGGGAGCCTGGCTGGCTCAGTTGGAAGAGCATGTGACTCATCATCTCAGGGTCATGAGTTCAAGCCCCACGTAGGGTATAGAGATTATTAAAAAAATAATAATAAACTTAAAAAACTTGAGAATATATTCATAATACAACTGTTAAAGGATTACTATCAAGAACATAGGAAGAATGTACTGGGAAGAAAACTAAAAATCATGAAGCCTATATTTTTGGCCAAGATCATCCATTAATTTGGAGACTTTGCCTTAATTAAATCATTTGGTGTCTATGCTTTATGGTTCTTTTATAACAAGAAAACTTTTAAATAAACATCTTTATGATGCAGAAAAAGAACATAAAAAGAACTCCTATATATTAATAGAAACGGCACAATTCAATAGGAAAATGGGCAAGAGATAAAAATAATTTCATAGAAGCATTAACATATATAGCTACAGACTTATGAAAAAATGTTCAGTATCACTAGTAATCTGATTATGCACATCAACTATTTTCATTACATGACAAAAATTTTAAAATTCTGACAATACCAATTATTGGGCAGAATGTGGATTCCTCAAGGTTTCATATAAATTGTCGGTTTGGCATTATTTGCTAAAGTTGACCATTTAGGACCCCCTAAGACCTAGAAGTTCCACTCCTAGAAATATAGCAAAGAGAAACTCCTGCAAATAGGTAAAAGAAAATATGTAGAAGAATGTTCACAGTGGCACTGATACTAATAGCAAAATTCTGTCAACAAACCAAATACCATTCAGTGATAGACTGAACCCCAATATCAAACTCAATCTAAACTCTAAATTCTTTTAGTATTTTCAAACAATGTAAAAATCATACAGTACTCAAATAAATGAACTATAGCAACAACATGGAAAGATATTAGTAATACAATATTTAAGTGAAGAAGTCCCAAAAGAATATATAATATTTGCCCCTCATATAAAGTTAAAAACAAATAAAACTTAGAAACATATATGAAAGCTAATTCTCCCCCAAATAATCTACATGTTCACTGTAATTGTAGTTGAAATGTCAATACACATTTTTCTTTTTTTGGCTAGGAGTGGGGAACAACTTGATTCTATAGTTCACATGGAAAAATAAATGCATGAGTTAAAAAGCCAAACACATTTTGAATGGAAGAACTAATTAAAGGGAATTTGCTATATCAGTTAAGAGAGAAACACATTAAAATCTATAGTCATTGGGCGCCTGGGTGGCTCAGTTGGTTGAGCGACTGCCTTCGGCTCAGGTCATGATCCTGGAGTCCCGGGATCGAGTCCCATATCGGGCTCCTTGCTCAGCGCGGGGTCTGCTTCCCCCTCTGACCCTCCCCCCTCTCATGTGCTCTCTCTCTCTCATTCTCTCTCTCAAATAAATAAATAAAATCTTAAAAAAAAAATCTATAGTCATTAAAACATTGTGATATTGATGTAGGAATAGAACAACAGATCTGTGGAACAGAAAAATAATCCAGAGAAAGACATGCAGACATTTAGCTGGTAATAAAGAATACCTTTCAAATCAGTGTGGAAAGAATAGATTCGTCAGTATAAGTAGTGTTGAGATAACTGACTATACAGTTGAAAAAAATCTCTTTTCACAAAACCAAAAATAAATTCCAGATAAAGAACCTAATCTTGTATTGAAAAAGGCCTTTCTAAGCATCTCACAAAAGCCAGAAATTACAATGGAAAAGAGAGACAGACTGAAAATCATAAAAATTAAAAGCTTCAAATAGCAAAAAAGACATCCTGAACAAATTTGTAAGGCTATTTTACAGTGTCTATCAAAATATGAAATGCAAACTACCTTTGATTCTGTTTCTAAGAACCAATTCTACAGAAGTATCAGCACAATGAACACAGACATATGTACAAAAATGTTTAACACAAAGTTGGTAATGGCAAAAACCAAAAACACTAAGTGTTCATAAGGAAGGAAATAGATAAATCTACAGTGAAATAATATGGAGCCTTGAAAAATCTACAGGTATAGATGTAATAAAATGAATTGGTCTTCAATATATTCTTTTCATTTATAATGTCCTACAGAAAAGACCATCCAACATAACTATGGAGTTTAATGAATTATAATACCACCAAAGCAAGAATTAGAACATTGCCAGTAACTCATAATACCCTATTATCCTAAATATCCTATCCTGATTCCAATCCAATTCCTTCCACCTTGCAGATAATGACAACCCTGACTTCTATAGTAAACATCCTTTGCTTCTATTTACAGTTTTAAAACCCAAATGTGTATCCCTCAATACAGTTTTGTTTTCTCTTGAATTTTATGTAAATGGCATAAAAACAACATACGTATTTTTGCATTTGGTTTCTTTTACTCAAGATTATGTTTTTAAGATTTGTTAATGTTGTAAGTCACTATCGTTTCTTCATTTTCATTGCTGTATTCTATTGCATGACTATCTCACTTTTTAAAAGATTTTATTTATTTGAGAGATTTATTTGAGAGAGTACACAAGCGTGGGTGGGGGGATGCTGGGAGGATGGAGGGGGCAGAGGGAGAGGGTAAGAGAGTCTTAAGCAGACTGCATGCTAAGCACAAGCCTTCTTTGTGGATAAGATCTTAATCACAGATTCAATTTCTGTAATAGTTATAAGAATATTGGGGTATTCTACTACTTTTTTTATAATGATTTTATTTATTTAAAAGTGAGCGGGAGCGTGAGCATGAGCCGGGGGAGAAGCAGAGGGAGAGGGGAAAAGCAGACGCCCTGCTGAGCAGGGAGCCGGACTCGGGGCTTGATCCCAGCACCCTGGGATCATGACCTGAGCTGAACAGCAGACACTTAACCGACTGAGCCACCCAGGTGCCCCAGTATTCTACTACTTCTTGTATCAGTTTCAGTAAGTTGTATTTTCCTACAAGTTTTACTATTTCAACTGATTTTAAAATTAATTTTCATAGGGGCGCCTGGGTGGCTCGGATGGTTAAGCGTCTGCCTTCGGCTCAGGTCAAGATCTCAGGGTCCTGGGATCGAGTCCCGCATCAGGCTCCCTGCTCCTTGGGAGCCTGCTGCTCCCTCTACCTCTCTCTCTCTGTCTCTCATGAATAAATAAATAAAATCTTTAAAAAAAAAATTAAATTAAATTAAATTAATTTTCATAAAGTTGTTCATAACATCTTGTAAATACTTTTATTGTATGCAAATTCAATAGCAATGTACTCTTCTCCATTCCTGATAATAATTATATTTTTCTTGATCAGTTTTGTGAGATTTCTCAATTTTAGGTCTTTTCTTTTTTTTAAAGATTTTTTTTTTTTTAATTTATTTGACAGAGAGAGAGACACAGCGAGAGAGGGAACACAAGCAGGGGGAGTGGGAGAGGGAGAAGCAGGCTTCCCGCTGAGCAGGGAGCCCGCCGGATGCAGGGCTCGATCCCAGGACCCTGGGATCATGACCTGAGCCGAAGGCAGACGCTTAACGACTGAGCCACTCAGGCGCCCCAATTTTAGGTCTTTTCAATTAACTGTTGATTTTCTCTACTGCATGTTTGATTTAATTCCTATTCTTTTTTTTAAAAAATTTTATTGTTATGTTAATCACCATACATTACATCATTAGTTTTAGATGTAGTGTTCCATGATTCATTGTTTGTGTTAATTCCTATTCTTAACCTTTCTTTTCTACCTTCTATTTTCTTTACTCTATTGTTCTAACTTCAAGTTCTACTCTAGCTAAATCATACAAGTTTTGATATGTAGTATTTTTATCATCATTCAGTTGAAAATATTTTCTAACTTCCATTACGATTTCTTTGTTGATCTTTGCGTTATTTAGAAGTGTCTTTTTGATGCTTTTAAGAAGATAGATTAAAAATATTTTTATTTATCCCACTAGTTGCTTTCAGGGGATTATTCAGAAACCCTTGCCCACCCTTACTAAAACAAAGAGTGTACAGTATATTCTGAAGTGAAAAACATAAATTGAACTACAACATGTATTGTTTGATTCTGGTGAAAACAAAACCCAGAAAAAAATATCTATACTCCTGTGCTATTCTCTCTCTCTCTCTCTCTCTCACACACACACACACACACAGAATCTGGAAGGATAGATACTAATTGTTAATTGTAGTTACATGTGCAGAAAATAACAATTCCTGGAGTGTAAGGGAAGGAAGAGCTTTTACACCTGGGCTTGATTTAAATTTGTTTTACAAGCAGCAGCTATTATTATTATTTTCTTAAATTAAGGTTTGATTTAAAATAGACCCAAGGCACCTGGGTGGCTTAGTCAGTTAAGCGTCTGCCTTCGGCTTCAGGTCATGATCCTGGAGTCTCCTGATCAAGTCCCATATCAGGCTCCCTGCTCAGTGGGGAACCTGCTTCTCCCTCTGCCCCTCCCTCTGCTCATGCTCTCTCACTCTCTTTCAAATAAATAAAATCTTAGGAAAAAAATAAAATAAAATAGACCCAAATAATACATTCTATTATTAAAATAGATTATAAAATTATGCATCATCAGGGTAGCACTGAACTTGAGCCTTTATTCAATTAACTTCTTTGGTCTTCAGGAAACATATGAATTTATTTTACTTAGGATGTCTCACAAAGAAGATCCTAAGACTCTCAGTTTTAGAGTCAAAAATCTGTATATGTCTTCTTTCTGTGTCATTCAGATTCTACATACTACCACATTCTCTTTTTTCCTCCCTTAATGGATAGGGAAAATATTTAGTGACTGTTTTTATACAAGTTCTGTATTTCTGTTCTTCATGCTGAACGCTGTGTCTTTAAGTTTTCTTCAGAATCTTATTTTCTAGCCTTTCCATCCCAAAAACATGTCCAAAATTTCTTAGATATGGTACACAGAAAAGACCACAATGCTCTAATAGGGACTGTAAACTAAAACAGAAAGTTACTTAACATCTCTTAAATATTTAATGCTTATATTATGCATGTAAGTATCACCATTGCTTTCTTAACCATAATAAGGCATTACATACTGACTTCTTATCTACCGTGACCCTTAAATATCTGCATATGGTTTAACCTTTCTACCTTTTTAAAGATTTTATTTATTTGACAGAGAGATAGAGAGCACAAATAGGCAAAGTGGCAGGCAGAGGGAGAGGGAGAAGCAGGCTCCCCGTTGAGCAGGGAGCCCGACAACGCGGGGCTTGATCCCAGGACCCTGAGATCATGACCTGAGCCGAAGGCAGACGCTGAACTGACTGAGCCACCCAGGCTCCCCTAACCTTTCTACCTTTATTTATATAGAATTTTTCACTAGAAATTCTATTAACTGTCTTTGTTTTTCTGTGTTTGTAAGAGATACTTTCCAGGACTTAAAATTATACATTGAGCCTGTGAACAGCTATTTCTGCTGCTAAGTATTTAAGATGGCAACATACCAAGCATATTCAGAATTGAAAGAGTAATTGGCTTATTAGTTCATAATCTAATAAAAAATAAGTAAAAGTAAATATTCTAGAAAGATGAGTGACACAGGTTGTCAAGAATTATGAGGCATTAAATGAAAGGCATTTGTAAAGGTCTGTAATTGAAAGGCAGAATGGAAAATGGGCAGGAAACTGTCATGATGGTGAAAATATATAACATCTTTATAGGCCTAGCAGACTTCTTAAGAGTTCTGATCTTTCTTTGACAGCAAAATAATTTGAGAAAAGGGGCGCCTGAGGGGCTCAGTTGGTTAAGCTTCTGCCTTAGGCTCAGGTCATGATCCCAGGGTCCCAGGATTGAGCCTCAAGCTGTGCTCCCTGCTCAACGAGGAGTCTGCCTCACCTTCTGCCCCTTCTCATGCTCTTTCTCTCAAATAAATAAAATCTTTAAAAAAATAATTTGAGAATGGGTAGGTCTTTAACTTTTTAATTGTTTTTTTTTTAAATTCAGGACTGTTATTCATCAGTTGCTGATGAATAGGAGGTGGGGTCACATGTTCATCAACAGTTAATTTGGCATTAGCACAATTAAACACTTGTGTTTTCTATTTTATTAAAAATGGCTGGCAAACTGAATATAAAAATGCTGATATAAGAAAAAAAACAGGCCTCATAAAACTAATATAATTTAATATAATTTAATTGAAATAAAGATGAGAAATTTTTTAAAGATTTTATTTATTTGACAGAGAGAGAGAGAGCACAAGCAGGGAGAGTGGCAGGCAGAGGGAGAGGGAGGAGCAGGGAGTTCATATGTGGGGCTCAACCCTAGGACTCTGGGATCATGACCTGAGCCAAAGGCAGATGCCTAAATGACTGAACCACCCAGGTACCCCAAGATGAGAATTGTTAACCATGCTAGAATTGGAATATCATTAACTTCAATGGAACAGTTTGCATGCAACTGTGAGGGAGGGAAAAAACACAAGAATCTTGTACAAAGGCTTGGTGCTTAATATGTTGGTATGTATGGTACCCACATTCTAGTATAATCCCCTACCCTTGGGTGTAGGTGGGGCCTAGGATCTCTTAATATGATGGACAACCACACTTGATTAGGTTACATTATATGGCAAAGATGGTGGTATATTCACTCTCATGATTATGTGACGTTATATTGAACTCCATCACTGCAGACTGGAGTAAAATTCTTTCACTGGCTTTGAAGAAGTAAGCTGTCATATTTTGAGACTGTCGTGGGAATGAGGCCCATAGATGGTTTCTAGAAGATAGTATTTATTTATTTTGAATATTAACCCCTTATCAAGTTTCATTTGTAAATATCTTCTCTCATTCAGATTTCCTTTTTGTATTTTTTTAAAGATTTTTTTTTTTTAAGTGATCTCTATAACCAACATGGGGCTCGAACTTACAACCCTGAGATCAAGATTGCATGCTTTCCCAACTGAACCAGCCAGGTGCCCCTCCTTTTAGTATTGTTGATGGTTTCCTTTGCTGTGTAAAAGGTTTTTAGTTTGATGTAGTCCCAACTATAAATCTTTGCTTTTGCTTCCTTTGCCTGAAGAGACAGATCCACAAAAGTACAGCTAAGACTGCTGCCCAAGAGTTTACTGTTTATGTTTTCTTTTAGGACTTTTATGATCTCATGTCTTACATTTTTGTATATGGTATAAGAAAGTGGTCCAGTTTCAAGCTTTTGCATGTAGCTTTTGAATGTAGTTTTCCCAACACCATTCACTGAAGAAACTGTGTTTTCCCCATTGTATGTTCTTGCCTCCTTTGTCATAGATTAACTGACCACGTAAGTGTGGGTTTATTTCTGGGCTCTCTATTCTGTTCCAATAATCTACATGTCTACTTTTGTGCCAGTATCATACTGTTTTGATTACTACAGCTTTGTAGTATAATTTGAAATCTGGGAGTGTGATACCTTCAGCTTTGTTCTTCTTTCTCCCGATTGCTTTGGCTATTCAAGGGCTGTTCATTTTTGTTCTGTGAAAAATACTATTGGTATTCTGATAGGGATTGCATTGAATCTATAGATTGGTTTAGGTAATATGGACATTTTTATAGTATTAATTCTTCCAATCTGTGAATGTGGAATATCCTTCCATTTGTTTCTGTCATCTCAATTTCTTTCATCAATGTCTGACAGTTTTCAGAGTATAGGTCTTGCACCTCCTTGGTTAAATTTATTCCTGGGTCAGTCCATCAAAATCCTAAAGGAGAACACAGGCAGCAACCTCTGTGACCTCAGCCGAAGCAACTTCTTCCTAGAAACATTGCCGAAGGCAAGGGAAGCAAGGGCAAAAATGAACTATTGGGACTTCATCAAGATAAAAAGCTTTTGCAAAGCAAAGGAAACAGTCCACAAAACCAAAAGACAACCGACAGAATGGGAGAAGATATTTGCAAATGACATATCAGATAAAGGGCTAGTATCCAAAATCTATAAAGAACTCATCAAACTCAACACCCAAAGAACAAAGAATCCAATCAAGAAATGGGCAGAAGACATGAACAGACATTTTTCCAAAGAAGACATCCAAATGGCCAACAGACACATGAAAAAGTGCTCAATATCGCTCGGCATCAGGGAAATCCAAATCAAAACCTCAATGAGATACCACCTCACACCAGTCAGAATGGCTAAAATTAACAAGTCAGGAAACGACAGATGTTGGCGGGGATGTGGAGAAAGGGGAACCCTCCTACACTGTTGGTGGGAATGCAAGCTGGTGCAGCCACTCTGGAAAACAGTATGGAGGTTCCTCAAAAAGTTGAAAATAGAGCTACCATATGATCCAGCAATTGCACTACTGGGTATTTACCCCAAAGATACAAAAGTAGGGATCCGAAGGGGTACATGCACCCCGATGTTTATAGCAGCAATGTCCACAATAGCCAAACTGTGGAAAGAGCCAAGATGTCCATCGACAGATGAATGGATAAAGATGTGGTATATATATACAATGGAATATTATGCAGCCATCAAAAGGAATGAGATCTTGCCATTTGCAACGACGTGGATAGAACTGGAGGGTATTATGTTGAGTGAAATAAGTCAAACAGAGAAAGACATGTATCATATGATCTCACTGATATGAGGAATTCTTAATTGCAGGAAACAAACTGAGGGTTGCTGGAGTGGGGGGTGGGGTGGGAGGGATGGGGTGACTGGGTGATAGACACCGGGGAGGGTATGTGCTCTGGTAAGCGCTGTGAATTGTGCAAGACTGCTGAATCTCAGATCTGTACCTCTGAAACAAATAATGCAATATATGTTAAGAAAAAAAAAGAAGAAGAAGGTAGCGGGAGGGGAAGAATGAAGCGGGGGAAATCGGAGGGGTAGACGAACCATGAGAGACGATGGACTCTGAAAAACAAACAGGGTTCTAGAGGGGAGGGGGGTGGGAGGATGGGTTAGCCTGGTGGTGGGTATTGAGGAGGGCACGTTCTGCATGGAGCACTGGGTGTTATGCACAAACAATGAATCATGGAACACTTCATCTAAAACTAATGATGTCATGTATGGGGATTAACATAAGAATAAAAATAAATAAATAAATTTATTCCTGGGTCTTTTATTCTTTATAATACAATTGTAAGTGGAACTGTTTTCTTAATTTCTCTTTCTACTAGTCTATTAGTGTATAGAAATGCAACAGATTTCTGTATATTAATTTTGTATTCTGCAATTTTACTGAATTCATTTATTACTTCTAATAGGTTTTTTTGGTGGAGTCTTAGGGTTTTCTATAGCATCATGTCATCTGCAAATAGTGGCAGTTTTACTTCTTTCTTACCAATTTGTCTGTCTTTTATTTCTGTTTCTTGTTTGCTTGTTGTGGGTAGGACTTCCAGTATATTCAACATAAAGAGGAGATAGTGGACATCCTTGTCTTTTTCCTGATCTCAAGAGTAAAAGCTTTCGGCTTTTTACCATTAAGTATAATGTCAGCTGTGGGTTTGTCACATATGTCTTTATTATATTGAAGTATGTTCCCTCTAAACCCACTTTGTTGATAGTTTTTATATGAATGGATGTTGAATTTTATCAAATGTGTTTTCTCTATTGAGATGACCATATGATTTTTATCGTTCATTTTGTTAGTGTATTATATCATGTTGATTGACTTGTGGATACTGAATGATCCTTGAATCCCTGCAATGAGCCCCACTTGATCCTAGTGAATGATCCTTTTAATGTATTGTTGAATCTGGTTTGTTAATATTTTGTTGAAGATTTTTGCATCTGTGCTCATCAGGGATACTGGCCTGCGATTTTTTTGTAGTGTCTTTGTCTGGTTTTGGTATCAGGGTTAATGCTGGCCTTGTGAATAAATCTGGAAGCCTTTCTTCCTCTTCTATTTTTTGTAACAGTCTGAGAAGGATAAATATTAATTCTTCTTTAAATGTCTTGTAGAATTCACCTGTGAAGCCATCTGATCCTGGACTTCTGTTTGTTGGAAATTTTTTGATTACTGATTCAATTGTGTTATTAGTAATCTATCTGTTCAGATTTTCTATTTCTTCCTGACTCAGTCTGGGGAGACTGTATGTTTCTAGGAATTTATCCATTTCTTCTAGGTTATCCTATTTGTTGGCATATAATTTTTCATAGTAATCTCTTCTAATCATTTGTATTTGTGTGATGTCAGTTGTAATTTGTCCTCTTTCATCTGTGATTTTATTTGAGTCTATTCTTTTTTCTTGATGATTCTGGCTAAAGGTTTATCAATTTTGTTTTTCTTTTCAAAGAACCAGCTCTTAGTTTCATTGGTCTTTTCTAATTTTTTCAGTCTCTATCTCATTTATTTCTGAACTACATTATTTTCTTCCTTCTACTAACTTGAGCTTTGTTTGTTCTTTTTCTAGTTCCTTTAGGTATAAGGTTAGATTGTTTGAGATCTTTCTGTTATCTTGAAGTAGTCTATAAATTCCCTCTAAGAACTCCTTTTCCTACATCCCAAAGTTTTTGAATTGTTGTGTTTCCATTTTCATTTGTCTCCAGTTATTTATTTACTTACTTATTTTTATTTGCTCTTTAACTTCCTTGTTGACCACGGGTTGTTTAGCCTCCATGTGTTTGTGGTTTTTTCCAATTTTTTTCTTCTAATTGATTTTTAGTTTCATACCATTGTGGTCAGAAAAAAGGCCTGATATTATTTCAATCTTCTTAAGTTTATTGAGATTTGTTTTGTGGCCTAACATGTGATCCATCCTGGAGAATGTTCTATGTGCACTTGAGAAGCATGTGTACTCTACTATTTTTGGATGGAATGATTTGTATATATCCATTAAGTCCATCTGGTCTACTGTGTTGATCAAAGCCACTGTTTCCATATTGATTTTCTGTCCGGATGATCTATCCATTGATGTAAGTGGGGTGCAGTCCCCTACTATTACTGTATTACTTTCAATTTCCCTTTATATCTGTTAATACTTGCTGCACGTATTTAAGTGCTCTAGTGTTGAGTGCATAGATATTTACAATTGTTACATCCTCTTTCTTAATTGATCCCTTTACCATTATGTAATATCCTTCTTTGTTATTTATTACAGTCTTCCTTAAAGTCTGTTTTGTCTGATACAAATATTGCTACTCTAGCTTTTTTTCCCCATCTATTTGCATGAAACATCATTTTCCATCCCTTCACTTTCAGTCTGTGCCATTAGGTTTGAGGTTAGTGTCTTGTAGGCAGCATATAGATATGTCTTTTTTTTTTTTTTTAAATCCATTCAGCTACCCTATGTCTTTTGATTGGAGCAGTTAGTCCATTTATATTTAATGTAATTATTGATAGGTATGTACTGATTGCCATTTTGTTCATTGTATTCTGATTGTTTTTGTAGTTCTTTGTTCCGATCTTCTTCTCTTGCCCTCTTCCCTTGTGATTTGATGACTTTCTTAGTATTATGCTTAGATTCCATGCTCTTTTTTGTGTGTGCATCTACTATAGGGTTTTGATTTGTGGTTACCATGAGGTTCATATGTAACATCCTATGTATACATACAGCAGTCTATGTTAAGTTGATGGTTGCTTAAGTTTGAACACATTCTAAAAGCATCACATTTTTACTACTCCCCTCCACATTTTATGCATGCTATATTATACATTTTTTATTTTGTGTATCCCTTAACTAATTTTAGTAGATATAATTGATCTTAGTACTTTTGTCTTTTAATATTTTAATCTTCATATTAGCTTTATAAGTCTGATCTACTTACTACCTTTACTGTAGATTTGCTTTTACTAGTGAAATCTTTTCCTTTGATAATTTTCTTATTTATAGTTATGGACCTTTCTTTTTTGCTTAGAGAAGTCCTTTTCACATTTCTTGTAAGTCCAGTTTTGTGGTGATGAACTCCTTTAACTTTTGTTTGTCTGGGAAACTCTCTCTCCTTTAATTCTGAATGATAACCTTGCTGGGTATCATACTCCTGGTTAGTAGCCACCTTCTTCTGGCCTACAAAGTTTCTGTTGAAAAATCAGGTGATAGCCTATGGGCTTGTATGTAACCATTTGCTTTCCTCTTGCTGCTTTTAAGATTCTCTTGTACATAATTATTTGCTTTTATCTTGCTGCTTTTAAGATTCTCTCTTTCATTTTTGACAGTTTCATCATTATTTATATTGGCTTGAACTTCCTTGGGTTCATCTTGTTGGGGGCTGTGTTTCCTGGACCTGGATGTCTCTTTCCTTCCCCAGGTTAGGTAAGTTGTCAGCTATTATTTTTTCAAATAAGTTTTCTGCCCCATTTTCTCTCTCTTTTCTCCTTCTGGGAGGAAACCCTATAAGGCAAATGTTTGTATGTTTGATTCTGTTTCCCAGAGATCCTTTAACCTATCCTCATTTTTTAAAATTCTTTTTTGTTGTTTTTGTTCAGCTTGGGTGATCTCCACTACCCTGACTTCCAGATTGCTGATCTGCATCCTCTAATCTGTATCCTCTGCATCCTCTAATCTGCAGCAGATTCCCTCAAGTTTATTTTTCATTTCAGTTATTTTTTCAGCTGATTATTTTAAAATATTTTTTTCTCTTTTTGATGAAGTTCTCACTGAGTTCATCCATTCTTCCCTCAATTTCGATAAGAATTTTTATGGCCATTACCTTGAACCCCTTATTAGACAGACTTCTTACCTCAGTTTTGTTTAGTTATTTTTCTGAGGTTTTGTCTTTTTCTTTCCTTTGGAACATCTTCCTCTCTTTATTTTAGCTGATTCTCTGCGTTTCTACATATTAGGTAGATTGGCTATGTCTCCTGGTCTTAAAACTAAGTGGCCTTATATAGAAGGGCATCCTGCCCCCAATCATCAGAAGTAGGAATTCCAGGAGTGTCCCCTATGTGGGCTGCAAGAGGCCTCCTATTGTGATTGAGCCGGGACAGCTGTGGGTGTGCTGGTATGCAGGGCTGGACTCTCAGCCAGCTGCACATGTTGCAGGTGTACTAGTGGGTGAGGTTGGCCCGTACCGGGCTGGGTAGGAGTAGTAGGTAATCATTGTGGGGGAACATTGGTCCCGACTGAGGCTGCCCACTAGGTGTGGAAGGGTTGGAGTCACTTTGGAGGGGCATCTGCCAGGGCAGGCAGGTTGGGTGGGGCAGGTCCACAGGAGAATGCCAGAGCAGGGCGAGTGTCGCTAGTAAAGTAGATGAAGAGTGTCAGAACTGACTCCTGCCAGCATCCAGCCAGCTAGGCTAAGAGGGGGCAAGAGAAATGGTGCCCACCAGCATTTCTATTCCCGGAGAAAGTTCCTATAGATCCCTTACTTCCAGCACATGCCCTAAAATTAGTCAATAAATCTTCATGTATAACCCAGGTGCTTTTCCAACTGCCACCTCTGTGTTGGGTCTTGAACAAGGTGATATAATGTGCTGGCGCTTTAAGAGTAGAGTCTCAGTTTCCTATAGTCCTCTGGCTCTTCTGGAGTTAAACTCCAATAACTTTCAAAGGCAAACACTGTGGGAGCTCATTTTCTTGGTGCAGATTCTCAGGATTGGGGGTGCCCGATATGGGGTTCAATCCCCTCACTTCTCAGGGAGGACATTCTATGCCTGTGATATCCCCTCAACTTGTGGGTCACTGTGCCAGGGATTTGGTTCCTGACTGTGTTTCTGCCCCTCCTACCATTCCCAATGTGGCTTTTATTCTATATCTGTGGAAGAGCTGTTCTGCTAGTTTTCAGGTCATTTTCAGAGTGAGTTACTTTATATGTAGTTGTATCCTTGGTGTGTCCATGGGAGGAAATGAGCTCAAGATCCTCCTACTCCACTATCCTCCCCCTTCCTTATTATAAAATATTTTTAAAATTGAGGTATGACATGTGAAAATTAGTGTTTTATATGGTACACTCAGAGCTTGCAAAAAAAATCTATGATTTACATAGTGCAATTTTATTTTGAAAATATATATGCAAGTCTGGTCTCTCAGATACCTTCACCATCTAATCCTTTCAATGACCCAAAATGTAAAGTCCTTTACAGTACACACAGACTAGACAACTTTCAATATGAAAATAAACATGGCATCATTCCTCAACCCCTACATAAACAAAAAGGACTTTCAAAGAATATCAACATCTTAGAAGTTTGCTTAGTTTTTTGGTTTTGTTTTTTGGATTTTTTAAAAATCAAGATGGAGAAATTATAGAAATATCTTTTCTCAAACACTTTGCTGAAGTATAAGATACACTCAGAAAAGTGTATAAATAATGAGTATACAGGTCAATAAATTTTCTCAAATGTAACTCATCCCAATAACCAGCGTCGGGATTAAACAAAATAAGACAAAACAGAACATTGCCAGCAACCAAATGCCTCCTTTATATACCCTTTCCAGTCATTACCCCATACAGATAATCACCATCCTGACTTGATCACCTCCGATGAGTTTGAACTATATATAAATGGAATCATACAGTGTATATATTCTTCTGAGACTTTTTATGCTCAACATACATTCGTGAGATTTATTCTGTTGCATGAAGCAGTAGTTTATTCTTTGCCAATGTTGTAGAGAATTCCATTGTGTAAGCAAACCATTCTATCCATTCTGCTGATGAACATTTGGGTAGTTTCTGATTTTTAGCTGTTTTAAATTGTGCTATTATGAACATTTTTGTACAGGTTTTTGGGTGGGCCTATTTATGCATTCTTTTGGTACATAAATAAGTCTGGAATTGCTGAGTCATGGAGCATTGTTCAGCTTTACTAGATATTGTCAAACAGTGCTCCAAAATAGTTATAAAATTTATACTTCCATCAGCAGTATAAAAATTCCTTTTGTTCTAGATTCTTGTCAACATTTGGTGTTTTCTATTTTTCTTATTTTAGACATTCTGATGGCTACGGAATTCCATTTTGGTTTAAATTTGCATTTCCCTGATAACTAACAAAACCGAGTATCTTTCTGTACGCTGAATGGCCATCTGGTTCGCTTCTTTTTTTTTTTTTTTTTTTTAAAGATTTTATTTATTTATTTGAGAGAGAATGAGAGAGAGCACATGAGAGGGGGGAGGGTCAGAGGGAGAAGCAGACACCCTGCCAAGCAGGGAGCCCGATGCGGGACTCGATCCAGGGACTCCAGGATCATGACCTGAGCCGAAGGCAGTCGCTTAACCAACTGAGCCATCCAGGCACCCTGGTTCGCTTCTTTTGTAAAATGGGCATTCAAGTCTGACCTTTTTCTCACTGATGTGTAGCAGTTTGTTATATATAATCAATGGATAATAAAATTTTAAAATTTCTCTTTTCAAACAAAACAAATGAAAAAGCAAATGAAAAGCAGAATCAGACCTATAAATATAGGGAACAAACTGATGATTACCACAGCAGAGGGGAGAAGGGAGTATGGGGAAAATGGGTGAAGGGGAATGGGAGATGCAGGCTTCCAGTGACAGAATGAATAAATCACAGAAATAAAAGGCACAGCATAACGAACACAGTCAATGATACTGTAATAGGTTGCATGATGAGAGACGGTAGTTACATTTGTGGTGAGCATAGTATAACACATAGAGAAGTTGAGTCACTATGTTGTACACCTGAAACTAATATAATATTGTATGTCAACTATACTCAAATAAAAAAATAAAATAAAATTTTCTTTTTTCAGATTGTCAGAGAAAAATGTAACATAAGCAACATCTGGATTAAACTGAAGAACCTTAAAACAGTTTCTATTCTCCTGTAACATGGGCTTGACAGGGGAAAAGAGAAATAAAAAGTCTATCTTTAAATATTTAATTTAAGAACTAAGCAAAATGAAATGGGATTATAATTTCTGACGCTGGGAGAAACCTAGTGGGAAACTGTCATAAATTACTGTACTTTGTAGCAATAAAATAGTCATACCCTCGAAGCTCACTATTTCTTGTTAATTAAAATTTCATTGTCAAATACATTTTGCAGTTTGCTCACAGGAACATGTTTCTGAAAATAAAACAACAACAAATAAAACAACAACTGGTAAATAATTGGTTGGAGCTTCCTTTTAAAGGACCAGACAAAAGCCTGAGTTCTGATTTTAAATACCCTTCCATTTAAAAACAAAATAGGGTCGCCTGAGTGGCTCAGTCAGTTAAGTGTCTGACTTTTGATTTCAGCTCAGGTCATGATCTTAGGGTTGTGAGATTGAGCCCCACATCAGGTTCTGCACTGGGTGTGGAGTTTGCTTAGGATTCCCTCTCTCCCTCTCCCTCTGCCCTTCCCCCTGCTTGTACTGTCTCTTTCTCTCTAAAATAAGTAAAATAAAATCTTTAAAAAAAATGAAAACAAAACACCCATCCCACCCCCCAAAAAAACAACCCTGAAATAAAGTGGTGTCGTCATGGGTTTACCTAAACAGTTCTACTGAGGCACCGGTGACAAACATATCTAGATCCACTAGGCTGCTGCCTTTCTCATTACAATAAATTCCCTCTACATAGTATATTTTGGTTTTGTATTAGCTAAAAAATGTTTCTAAGGGAGATTAGTTTTCATTCCTGTAATGACAGCAGTAAGTCCTAGGATTTTTTTCTTTATACCATGTTTTTGGTTTTGTTAATAAAAATGGTTGACACCAGGTCCAATTGAAAAAAATAAACTACTTTTTTGAAAATTTACCTTTAGAGGTTGACCATCAACAAATATAAATACTGAGTGCTACATTTGTAAGGGAAGGAAATGAAGAAAATGACTAAAAATGTATTTCAAAATTTTAGCAACTGTAGCTATGCAAATATATACAATCAAAATAATAGTACTGGTAAAATAGAGTGACATTTATTGTTTCAGGAAACTACTGTGCTGTTTCACCGAACTTCATTCAAGTGGAGGCAAAATGCTTCAAGGAAAATCTCACGGTGTATGTAAGCAAATTCTATAGAAGATAAAATAAAGACTTTAATTCATTAAAACTCATCTTGAATTTCAGCTGTGTAATGGTGACTCACAAAAATCAGACCAACTACTATGTGATGCTATTCCTCTAACCACATGAAGAAAACAATTAATCTATTACCTTTCTTTGAATGATTATTTCTTATACTTTGAGAAAATGCTAATAAGAAATACTGTATGATCATACTGAGCTAACTCTTAGAAATGAGCTCTTTACAACAAGCTCTTGGTATGCAAAAGATGATTATCATTCCCTGTTAAGAGACTTATCATATCTTGTCCTGTTCTTTGACTGAACAAACCCATTTCTTTCTATATATTCACACAGGCTAGATTTTTTTTCTGGCTCTTCTTGCACTCACTTTGACATATCATTCCTTTTCTTAAAAAAAAAAAAAGGAAATAAATTATTTTATATTCTATGTGTTTCTGGCAACAGGAGTTATAGAAGTAGAGACCCAAACATCTTACTTTCTCCTATCTGACCCAACAGACGAGAACTCAAATCAACTACACTACACACCACCCATTTGAAGTATAATTTAACAAAAAAGTTACCAACTAGAATATTAAAGAGTAGAAGAATATCCAGTTTTTCTAGTCTTCACATTAACTAAAGGTATTGTCTATGAATAGTCAACTATGTAAAAGTGCTGTTAACATTTTTTCAAAGGCACTCCACAGTCTTTGGAATTAGATGCGAGACATCAGAGTTAGCAACTCGTCCAACAGGTTGGCTGTCCTATGTGACACCTGATCCTGAATGACACTTGCTTGATCCTGGCAGCTTAAGTTGCTTACTTTAGAAAGCCTGACATAAGAAAGAACAAGCAGAACCAGGTAGCTTTTTCTTCTTCAAAGAAGAGCACTGCACTAACTTAAAATAACTTTTCAAGTCGCTGTTTCAGCAATTCATTTACTCCTAAAATACTGTAAACCTGAGAATGACAGAAATATGGAATCTCTATAGAGTCAAATTATTCATAAGAACTCCTCACTGGTTCCCTCTCTAGTTTTTAACTTCATAGTACTCCGAATTCAACTGAATGGTAAAGTCTGAGTAGGGGCATGGAGGACACTAGAGAAGATAAAGACCATCTGAATTTTAATGACTGATTCACTAAATCTCTCTTACTTGTCAAGTATGTACAAAGAAAGTATTATCACTGGCAATGCTTAAGGCTTCCAAACACAAGCTGAGATCATACCCATAATTAAATGTGGAATCTGGTAGACTGAATCCCAATAAGCACTAAAAAAAAAAAAAAGAAGAAGAAGAAGAAGAAAGGCAACTATAAGAGGAGTCATATTGCTGAGTCATGACTCATTTTTTTTTTTGAATCATTGTTCACAGTAAACAACAGAACATAATCATTTTTTCCCCTCTCTTCACTAAAAACTAGATATTTTAAGGCAATTTATGCAACTCAAGTATAAGAATCTGATGAAATTTATTCCACAATAATCAACTACTCCTTTACTAAAACCAATGTACAGGGAATTAAAAACAAGAGCCGCCGCGAACAACCATTAGAGAGCATGAAAGAACAGAAGAGAACAGAAAGAACAAAGCCAGATTATAACACTTTTTCTCACTAGAGGCCAGTGAAGGTCAAGAATGAAGCAGAAGGGGAAATACATCCATCTTGTATACATAAAAGGATTCTCAGCGTTTTGAGTGAATAATCAGGTAACTTTTACAAGTAAACAATTAATGTGACAACTCAGAACGTTTTAGATGTCCAGCCTCAAGCCCTTGCTCTTGGTCTGTCTTTTGTTTGAAAAGATTTCATTCTTACAGTTTTAACTGGGATACAAAACACAAAATTATATCTAAGAGGTAGAAAGAAACTGCAGCAAGAAAGAAGAAACAGCAACTCCTTTGAAAGAGACAAAAGTTTTAATCAACTATAGCCAACCTTTTATTAGACAAATGTCATCGCTATATTGCAAAGCTCTTTACCTTCTTTGAAAATTTAGTATAAAAACTGTATTTCTATGGAGAGAGAAATGTATATGTATTCCATGAAAAAACATTTTAAAGAAATTAATATCAAGGAAAAGCCCTCAAGAGAGAAAAGGGGTCTCCCTCAAAAAAACACTGGTCAAAAGAGAATTATTTCATATCCATACGAGAGCTTCTTTCCTTATGCCACTCATTTCGCTCCACCCCTTCTATTCCCATTTAAATATTGTCTTTTGTCACACAATTGCTTATAATTGCTTTTCTTGACCATGGAAAGTATAAACCTGCATAATCTTATAACTGTATTCAGGAGAGGAGAAGGAATATGTGTTTCCTTCTAATATTTTCTCTTTCTAAGGCATGGTAGTGAGTTTTATAAAGGTTAGTTTGGTTGATAAAATAGCTTCTTTCATTTTAGATTAGTAAAATACCAGCACTAGATTAATGACATCTGACTGTTTCTGACGTGGAGAAATACACTCAGCCCAAACGTCCATCCTAATATCTATCCATCTATCTATCTATCTATCAATCATCTATCTATCTAGCAATCATACACACACATAACACACACATATCATGGCAGTCCCTTCACATGCTCCATGAAGGATAAAAGAGAAAAATCTAAGCTGTGTGTAATACAACATGAACACTGCTAATTGGAGAGAGCATTATGTCCTCATTCTCACAGTCATCAAGTCCTCTTATAAACAGTGCGCTTAAATAATGGATTCTGCACTAAGACAAACAGTCTCTTGTTTCCTACTGGGTGGAGAATGCACTTTGTAATTTGGTTTCCGATAGCCAAGAGCAGTAATGAAACTATTCCTTACAACTTACTGCTCATCCCACACAGACTTGTAAATCACCACACAGGCCCTGTCGAAAACTGGAATGAGCAGGTCAAGCTTTAACACAAAAGGGCCATATCCCTTCACTGTGCTTATAGCCACATTGAGCTAACTTGTTCCCAGGAGCTGTAAAGAGCCATGACAGATCCTTTTGACAGCGGCTATCTCTACTATTTAGCTCACTAGAATAGTGTGGCCTCTCTCAACCGCACAACGGTCTGCGCAAAAATGGAAAGGGCAGCAACCTTTTTTAGAGACTACATGAAAATGTATGAAGACAGATGTCCACTGTCTGTGGTGGCTCTCGAACTTCTCCACTTAAGTTATCCTCTAACACATAATTCATGAGAGGGAGTAACAGAGGACCCTTACAAATGGAGAGAAACAGAGCTGGACCTTGGATCAGGAAGCAAGTGGTCCACAAACGGCTGGATAATTTAAAAACGTTCTCTCACACTGAAAAAGAATAATAATAAACACAGAGAAGGCACTGAATATGGAATAATTTTTTGCTTCCTGTAAATAGATACAAATCACAAAATCAGAGAAAAGCTTACTAAAAGTATACAGAAAATTGCTAAGTCCTAAAGTCTTTAAGAGAAATTAAAGTCAATCTGAAAGGATTTTAATTTCACATACAAATATTCAGAATATGCCACAGCTATTAATTGTTTATATAAAAGCAGAACGCACACTATAGCCATTTTCCTTAACTGAAAGCCTTTTTTTTTCTTCTGATACTTTGTTATATATTTTTGGTTTTGATCGAGAGTGTGGTATTAATACTGATTTGATGACATCCAGCCCCCAGTATCTCTTTCCCATAAGATTTTAATCTAGGTTTATAATGCATTTGATCTATTTATGCAATAACTCATGCTACTTGAGGCCAACAGATACAGTATAGAGAAAATATAAACCCTAAAAATAACTGGTACCATGAAAACAACAGTAAACTGAAAATCAGGAGATGCAGATTTTCATTTCAATTCTGTTTCTTGAGCATGCACTAAATCCCCTAGTCCTCAATGTTCTCATTGAAAATGGAGAGACTGGCCTGTAGATGATCTCTAAAATCTTGTTCAGATTTAATTTTCAATGAGCTAATTGCTTAAAGTCTCTAACTTGTCATCTATTGGCAAAGGATATTAAAAGTCCACCTTGGACGGAAAGAACAAGCCACGTTCTCATCTGAATGCTCTACTGTTGTGTACAGATCCAACCTGTTGAACTTTCTGAATGACAAAGATTTATTTATGTGCTTCTGAGACTCAAGCAAGGCTATTAAATTCTTACTGATGGTCAATATATTTTGTCTCCTTCAAAGAGAAATGAGCTGCATCCATTCCCAGTCATCTTAATACTTCATAAAGGATTTTGGGGAAGATCCAGAATAAGAATCCACTTCAAATTATTAAAGGAACAAGTAAATGCTGCATTGTTAATATTTTGCTATGACTGTTGCCCTTTTAATTTATCTGGCTCTTCTTGGGCTGGATTTTGTACTGGAATGCTGATAGCTTCCACACAATATTCCTGTGAACTGACAGGAATGAAAACCAACCTATTTCTTTAAAGCCAATAATCACAAAGGTTAGCAGTCATTGTATTTGTGTAATAAATATAAACCTCCACATTCCCTTTAAATATATACAAACTTAATTTCAGACTCAGACAGACTCGAGGAACTCTTACCTGGGACCTGCATTCTGCGAAGTTTCTGGGTGTTGCTAACATGATCCTTCCGGCATGCCAGTCAGAAATTCAAAACACTTGTATACCGTCCTCGCCCGAGCTCACTCTGGCTGGCGCTCGTGCTCTCTCTTTTTTGCTCTCGCTCTGTGCCTCAGACAGTTTGGAATGCAGAAAAGCCAGAGCCAATGCCAGTCAAACTCAAGCCTTTTTTTCTTTTCCCCAGTTCTTTTGCTACAGAGCGCTAAACAATAGCCACCCTTTCTTACTCACTGCATCTCACTTGCACAGCACTGGGTGCAGGCAATCTACTTTAGGAGAAGCAATGGATTTACTAAGCTAGAAAATTCATTTCTTTCTGTCCCAAGAGGCAGTAGGATGGATGTGTGCATCTCTGCATTTTAAGAAGGGACTTTTTTTTTTTTAAAGGAATCTATTTCAAAATCTGTCATATTTTAGGGAAACAAAAAATAACACAAATTTCAGAGATGCTTATTTTGAATGTTACTATGATGAATTAAAACATAAACTTTTCAAAGTCCAAAAACCAGGTAAATATCTTACAACTAATGTGGTCTAATACACATATTAATATATTAAATTCACTCTGTAGATCACCTTGTTACAACAGAAATATTTCAAATGTGGAAAAGAAAAATTGTATATCCCAAAATCTTTCATTTAGCTCTTAAGCTAGAACTTCATTAAAAAAAAAAAAAAGGTAATTTTATAAACTGAGTGGCTCTTAACTCATTAAGTCAACTAGATATGAGGAAATTATAGATAATATCATTGTTCTTAGTTCTCATTTCAACTTGTTTTAAAATCAGACATATTTCTAGGGTTCCGTGCCCCCTACATTCCAAAAAACGAAGACAGGTCAATGATGTAATCTTCATTACTGGTATGATGACCTAACACATTATGCAGCTGCTCAGTGGCTGAGGTTAGCATGTCACGATTGATCAGTTAAAAAATTCACAGTTTGAACCACTGAGCAGATCCTACCTGCCACTCCAGACAGAGGAACAGGACAGACATGAGAATACAATATCAATCTGGTATCTACCATTTAACAAACAGTTCATGGAAAGACATATTCTCCATCTAGCTATATTTATGTATATATTATATATGTAATATATCTCTCACATACTATCTAGTACACATAGATATGCACACATATATACGCATAGGTGTGTGTGTGTGAACATATGTATATTACTTTTTTCCTCCCTTTTTTCTCCCCAAGTCTCAAAGATTCAAATTTAAAGTCTCCTTTAATACCATCTGATTTGGTTTTGGTTATCTAGTCTCATCTTCCTTGAAAAATCATTAATATTTTAACATTGCATTTTCCTCTGCCTTTACTTTTGGTTTCCTATTTCTATTTCAGATGAACTATTCCTTTAAACCCTAGTGCTACTCAGGTAAGAATAAACAAAAGTTGTACAGAAAGGAACAAACTATGGGTCTGACTAGGAGGACTTTCAGACCACAGATCCCACCTTGCCCTATATGAAACAACACACCAACAACGACTACGCTCTTCTCCCCAAAGGTAATACAGCTTTATCAGTATTAAATCATTTATAATCGACCTTAAAATTGTGCAAAGCACACTGAAATTATTTTTATTTGTTATTCCTATTTTGAAATAGATCACGATTTCCATAACCCAAGAGTTAGAACTGAGGACAGTGAGTCGAAGTTACAAGGCAGAGAGATTTCAGGTCAAGAACAGCAAGTCAGAGCCCCTGGAAATAGCTTTCTGCAAGGGCTCCCTGCTGTAAGAGACAGTGGCTCCCTAATTCTTCCCACACAGGTGACTGTCCATTTGCTGAATACACTGTAGTGCTGTAGGTCTCAAACTATGCTACTGAACAACGCTACTGTTCTGATGAGAAAACGGAGTAACAGCAATCTTTTCCCAAATGACAGAAAAAGTTCACGTATATAATTTTCTCAAGTGTGATTTTTTCTTCTTAAATATATTTTAAAATGTTAGAATCTGTTACTGTTAATCAACCTTAAAGAAGCCTAGACTGGCTCCAAAGTCAGATCAAAAATGACATTTTCAGATATATGAAGGTTAATTGTAACAATGGTTTATTGTGTTCTGCAAAAAGCACTTTTAACTAACCTGGCATTCTGATACCTGATTAAATCTGAGAACCACTGTTGACGACAGGAACCCAAATATGATGTTATTCCGTTATTCAACACTCTTCAAAGAGGCTCCTATGCCATACTTTATTTTTACACTAAATCTTTTTTTGCAATCTTTTATGCATTACTATTTTTAATTCCCGGTTTTATGCCTTCCAGCCTTGGCGTTGCTGCTTCTGTCTGGAAGTCCCTTCCTCACCTGGTCCACTCTTATTTCTCCTTCAAAAGCCAGATTTAAAATTATTTTCTTTACCTTATTTCCTACCAGAGTTGATCACATTCTCCTCTGTGCTTGTTTTTATACCCTGTACTATTTTTCTCTTCACAGCCCTCACCATTACCCAACATTATATTACGTACTGATGTTTAATGTCCTTTTCCCCATCAGAATGTGAGGTAGATGGGGGATGGGGGCTGTGGGGAAACAAAATGGGGAAGCGGAGGCTTTGTCTTATTTTCAGTTTATCCACAGAGTTTAGAATGATGTCTGGCATCAGCAGGTACTTAATGAATGACAGACAGATGGATAGATGGATGAAAGAATATATTTCACTTAGCAAACCTTTCATAAGTATCTAGAGTTAGGAGTACTTTGGAATATCTTGAGGACAGGGAGCACAGCACATGTATTTCTGATGCCAGAATCTAGCGCTGTATATGTCACGTGGTGAAACAAGAACGTAAAGGAATACATCTCAGGCTTGTATGGTTTCAAGTAACTAACTGAAGGCAAAAGAATTATACACCAAGGGAGGGCAGTCATTTCATCATTTACCCATTTAGGACCTACTTGGACCAGGTGAAATCCTGATCTGTGAAAGTTGCTCATTGGGAGTCATTTTCCCCTTCTACCAACACACAGCCATGTGTTGTGCTACTATGGAAGGGAAATGCAGCTTCTAAGGTAGAGACTGAAGAGAGTGATAAAATCTTAATCTCCTACAACACTAGGGAGGAGTTCTCCAGGAGGCTAGAGAAGCATGAGTAAATATCTCACCCTTTAGCCATCCACTCAAGTTAGACATTGGCCGAAATTCATGTCCATGAAGAAGCTTTGAGCTGATATATTGGATCTCAGATTTGGCATGTTCATTTTGGATATGTCAGGCCACTTAAGCCATTTTATTTCTGCTAATAATCACTGCGCTGTAATTATTTGGTTTCATATTTCTTCTCTGTATATAGAGTTGGGTAGGGTTGTCTTGACTAATCCATCTTATGTAGCCATGATCCAACATCATATTTAATAAATAGTGCATTAGGTTGAACTACAAGAAAATGCCATTTTTTGTTAGCCAGTCATGGTCAAATATCAGCAACGATCAAACGAATATTTAAAAACATTCAAAGACCGAATGAAGGGTTGGACCAGATAATTTTCAAGATCTCTTCCAGTTCTGGAATTCCATGATATTATAATTCAAACATAAATGAGAGAATCATTCATTTTCAATGCTTGGTCACCTTGACAAACTATGGTCCTCCTATTGCACACTAACATTGCACTCTGTTCTTGTCCGTTCTGGAACTTATCATAACTACAATTTAGTTATTCATATGCTGGATGTCTACCTGCTCCTCATCTTGGTGCCTACAAACTCCAGGGTGGCAGGGACTATACCTGCTTTGTTCACTGATGTATCAGTGCAAAGTACAGCATCTGCCACAGAATAAGTACTTCACAAATACTTGTTGAATAAACAAATACTCTTGAAGGCTATATCTATGTGAGTTTCCAAATTCAGTATCAACAAATACTGTTTTTTTTTTCTTTTTAAAAAAAGATTGTATTTATTCATTCATGATACGGGGTGGGGGGGGCGACGGCGTGCAGAGGCAGAGGGAG
This sequence comes from Neomonachus schauinslandi, assembly GCF_002201575.2. Taxonomy (NCBI): domain Eukaryota; kingdom Metazoa; phylum Chordata; class Mammalia; order Carnivora; family Phocidae; genus Neomonachus; species Neomonachus schauinslandi. The sequence goes on from NC_058408.1 coordinate 48,469,056, forward strand.
AATGAGCAGGCAGAGCGGCAGGCAGGCGGAGAGGGAGAAGCGGGCTCCCTGCTGAGCAGAGAGCCCGACGCGAGACTCAATCCCAGGACCCTGGAATCATGACCTGAGCCGAAGGTAGATGCTTAACTGACTGAGCCACCCAGGAGCCCAATACTGCTCTTTTTCCCTAAAAGGCTAGGATAATATTTTTCTAGTTATGAATCAAATAAGTAGCACGCTTTTTGAATTTTAATGAATAAAGATAGCATATTTCCCCACACCCCTTACAAAAGTAATTATGAAATTTTGACATTGGTACAGTTATAGAAGTCAATGTGAGAACCATTTAGACACCCTGACTGCATAATTTTCTGCAAATGCCTGATTTTCTGAAAATCAAAGAACACAAAAAATAAGCTAACTGCATATAATTAAAAATGACATGCATGTCACTTTTATTTCTTACCAAATGAACAAATATAAGAAAAAAAAACCAACCCTGTTAATACCCATCTTCTCCTCTTCCAAGCACAAACACATCTCAGCAGCAGGCAAGCTGAGGTACACACCAGCCTGTCTGTTGTTTCCTCTTTTGAAGCAGGTGATCAGAAACACAGCTGCTTCTAACCATAAACACAATTTCTATTAAGGTCTCCCCGTAAACCGGATTGGCATTCTGATACTGTGGTCTTCCCACGGCATTCTTTTTAGAGTTCATACTAGAAAAGGAAATCATTGTCTATAATTGGAATAACAAACACTAAAGTCACCCACTTTTTCAGAAATGCTTCTGAAATTCTGATTTTTATTTAAGTTTATTTTTGTATATTGGGACCACAACAAGCACACATACATATATGCTTCTCTTCTGATAAAAAAGCATTAAAAAGACTTGAAGACCTGTTAGTTGTAAGGTCTAGCAAAGTACTTATAAGTGTTTACAAAAGGCACACGCCAGTAAGTGACAATTATGACAGGCACGCAATATTTCCCAAACTTCTGGCTAGGCAGTAGAGCTTTACCTTGCTCTTCCAGCTACGAGAATTTAGTACACTGCATTTCCTCACCTGAAATGGCAACTGGCAGAGAGGAAGCATTATAGGGAAAGGGCAAAATCAAAGATCAGTCAACTTCCTAGTGCTCCGGTGTTCATATGAATAGGACCATATTTCAAAGAAAAATAAGCTAAACTTAAGAGGAAAAATACAAGCAAATCTTTTTCTAGTTCTATTTCATCATGTGAGTAAGAATATGCTACAGGTACAAAAGCAACACTCTATTTCTATGGGAAAAAATCATTAAGAAACAACAAAAAGCAACTACAAGCATTCAGGGATAGGGTTGGGTATTAATGGACAATATCTCTGAATGTGCTCAGAGAGCCAAAGACAAGCCTGTGATATTGTCCCTCCTCATTTAAAAAGAGAGCTTAAATTGTACTTTTAATAAAGCCTTCAAAAATTCATTTTCTTCAGCGGCTTCAAAACCTATTCACAATTATCTGTGAAGCTTGATAAGTTCCTACGAAGCTAATCCCGTCACAACTGAAGCACTACTGGTCTACCTTTCCCATATGTTGCATATACTGTTTCCATAAAATAAGTCACTAGGCATTTGTTTTTGTCTTAGTTTTAAAGAAAATTCACAACTGTGGGCTACTGTTTCCATAAAATCCACTTGGAAAAAGCATAGATGTTAGAGTACAGTCCTCTTTAGCATCCCCCTAACACAACAACACACACACATACTACATAATTCAAAATACTACTGCATACCTCAGGTTCATTCAGTTTCACTCAATTTCCATTATTCCCTTGCAACTAACTAAAGCAAGCTAAAATCTAGTAGAACTCCAAGAGGTAAGTCATGAAGCATCAAAAAAAAAAAAGAAAAAAGAAAAAATTAGAAAATTCTAACAGCAGTTTCCTAGGAAAAAGAGTTCTAAAGTAGACAACCTAAGAAGTAAATGCTATTGTGTTGTCCATGTTACATGTGAGGAAATGGAGACACCGGCAGGTTTGAGTGAGTAACGTGCCCAAGGTCACAAAGGGGTAGAGCCAGAATCCGTATTTCAGTTGGCTCTGGAGTGCTTTCTCTTAACCACTATGGTATACTAAATTAAACTACTTTTCCAGATTTATCTTAAGTGGCATTTTGGGGTTATTATTTTTCCTCTTCACAGCTTTCTGGATTTTCCCAAATTTCCTGTATTATTATTAATTTTATAAAAGAGCTTATATATTGCTCTAGATTTGGTTTTATCACCAGCTGTGGCTCTTTTCTTTATTGTGTATGAATCCAGACATCATGAAACATATGTCTATTAGAACAATATACTGAATTTCATTCCACTTGTGCTGTTTCATTTCAGCAATCAGACACAGCTCTATTCCCTGCAATCTGAGAAGAGCTCCTGACTTGAGAATGATAATTTCGAGTGATAATGTGTGAATGTTTTCTGAACATCTGGGTCCTAGGATATGGGGGATAGAAGAGAATAGAAGAAAGAAGAGAACACTAAGGAAAGGGGAAGGCAGATACTCTCAGTCACTTGGCCTCAGACCGTGTGTTCTCAGGAAAAATCCAATCAATCTTGAAATCCAACTCAAGAGAATGAGGGGCCCCTTTTCTCAGTTCTATGGATATTCTTTTTCCCTTATACAAAAAAAAAAAAAAAACTCTATAAGAAATGAATTAGATATTTTTCCAGAAAAGGCATAATCAAATAGCATAAAAGGCACCAGAATTACAGCACGAGGCATGTAATCAATTCACAATCAATTCCAAAACAGTGATCCTACCAAAAAAACACAATGCAGTTCAGCAACACAAATACTTCATGCAAGGATATACCATTTGCTTTAAAACAAGCCAAATTTTTCTGTCTATCACAAGGCATAACATATTTTCTCTTGGCAATAAAATATGGTATCTAAATTTATTACTGTTGAAGCTAAAGACAAAAAATTTCACTACCAATAAAAAACTTGAAAATCCTCTGAGGGATTTGTTTCAGTGACAGTAACAGTGAATTCCAATAAAAACAAAGAACTTAGTTTTCAGCATATTCAAGAATTAGGAGTATATGGCCGTACCATTCTTTAACCTACTTTCAATATTAACAGATAAATCTGCCCCAGGATATAGTAAATTTAGAGAGCAAACGGCTTTGGTTTTTGAACTAATTTAAAATGAAATAATGTATTTAACCTGCTGGTCTTAAAATGTCATACTGACAAGCATAACAATAAGTGAAAAATAGCTATATTTTAGGGAAGCCTAACATTTGAGTGATACTTTATGGGTGACAAAAATTGAGAGAGAAAAAATGAGATTAATGAATTTGCTAAGGAAACAGTCATTGGTGACTAAGGGCAGAACCACACTCTATTACATCTCTCAGGAGGCCATCCAGAGAAATAAGAACAGGGATTATCTACGCATGGGAACTGGAGACATCCCTTTACCCCTCATGTCAGGAAATAAATAAAACGGTTTCCATGTCATTGGCAAGAGAAATCGGGCCACAATATTGACTTTAAAAATATGGTATTATCCTTAAAGAAGTTCTAGGCTTGAATTGATAAGATTTGATTATTATAGACCACCCTTTATCCTGTAACATCAGTTGTTGCATAATTAAAATTATCCCCTACTAAGCTTCAAAATTTCTTACAACTTTTATGATGTACATTTTAAATTCTACATCATACCCATACACATCAACATGAAATTTAAAAGAATATGATGAATTGGAGAATGCTGAAAATATACTGTGCTTTCTTGTTCCATGTTTAATCGTACTCGATATTTATTGAGTACTGTTAGTGCCAAACACGCTTGTTTGTTTGGTTTTTGTAAATAAGTTCTCTAAATGATGCATGAAGTTTAATAGACAGAATTCATTCATCACTGGCTGCTACCCCAGCCAGCACATGACTGCCACCCTGAGACTACCCTTCACCAATATTCTGGGGATGCTCTCTGTCTTCTTCTCACCCTTCTCGATCTACCCCTTCTATTACTTGACAGATACGTTAGCCTGGAACACAATTTCAGGTTAGAAATCCTGTGCACTTGGAACTTTATGGGATTCATACCCTTTTAAGAGAGACCCCAGAGAGCACCCATGCCATCTTCCTGCTGTGTGAGGATACAAGAAGTCAGCGGTCTGCAACCCGTAAGAGGGCCCTCGGCAGACACCACAGCTTGGACCTGCCAGCCTCCAGAACTGTGAGAAATAAATGCTTGCTGTTTAAGCCAACCGGTCTAGGTGTTCTGCTACAGCAGCCTGAATTAAGACAAGTCCTATACCTGAATGTATTATGTAGGCATAAATACAGCAGAGCTGTTAAATTTATTGCTAAGCCTTGGAAAAGTTTATGAAAATAAAAGTGTAATTCTAATTTTAATCAAAGTAACACATTTAGTTGTAAAAGCTCATCTTTCACCTATAACCCTACGCTATATCACTGATGTCAAACCTTATTAGAGGAGGCCAAATTTTCTCCTCACTCCCATTGTGCCTGCAGTTTTTTCTGGGAGGCTTATTAGAACTTTCTAGTTGCGGTGGCTACTCCAAGGCTATTTTTATCTAATTCTTATGTGCACTAAATGTACTTTTCTGTCTCCATTTCCTTTCAGTCACAGTCAATGAACTACTTCAGTGGCTCTCTTCCCAGTTCATTTGGCTCCTAATATATACATCTGAATACTTCTCTACAATTCCCACTTTTGAAATTAATTACAAAAAAGATTTGTTTAATATGTTTTTGACTCTTTGATGGCACTACTCTGATTAAAGTGAGAGGGAAAAAATCAGAAGGCCTTTAAGTGAAAAAATGTACTGAGATAAAATAATAATCTTTCTTTATTACCAGCTCTCTTTCTATCTTTCTTATTCGGTCTTTTACTTCCTTTCTATCTCATGAATTCATGTTCTTTTTACTCTTCTCTACCTTGAATTTCTTCCTGTTATCCTCTACTCTCTAGAGTTAGAAAAAAACATGCCAAACAACAGACAAAATACAAATTATTTTTTATAAGCAGATAGAAAAAATGAAATGGATGGAAATTTCCTGTATGAAATGGATGGAAATTTCCTGTTGTGCTATATTAAATATCAATTAAAATGGGGGAAAAGTTAACATTCAAATTTCTGAAGCGGAAAGAAAATGGGCTGTAGATTTCAGAGAAAAGTAAGTAATCAAAACAATTCAGTAAACACAACACCTTAATGAGAAACCTGGGAGCTTCTCATGTTAAGTATTGTTACTATAAAAATCAGATGACAGGTGGGTGTCAAGAAGGTCTTAACAAAACATTCTTCATCCCTGGAGGCAGCTCCAGTCTGTTTTGGACACAAACCCAATAGATTTTCCACCAATCTGATTCATAAATCCTGTGTTTGAAGCATAAACTAAAACGGCTTTGGTAAATAGTCAATCCTGGACTACCAAAAACGGCGGTGGGGGGGTGGAGAGGTGAGGAGAGAGCACAAGTGAGAGACCAACTGAAGTAAGCAATGTTTAGTTAATTTTGCTCAAAGTATCTGAGTCATATATCTTCCTTTTGGAAAAGGTTTCATGGCAGCCATGTTAAATCTCAAAAATAAATCTTGAGATGCATTATAAACAACTCCATCCCCATCCTTCCACCTCTATTATATAACAGAATGGTGAATTATGAATACGCTTTAGAAGAAAGGAATTTGCCCAACTGTGCAAGTAAAAGTAAAAAAAACAAACGAGGGAAGTCATGAGGGACAGAGGCAGGATGTTTCCTAACATGTCACACTTCAGATTTCTTTACTGGGTTGACTTAAACCCATCCAAGCAAACTGAGAAATAAAATACCTACTCTATTATCTCACTGGTTCCATAATTTTATAAGAATCAGAGAAAAATGAAGTTTGTCTCAAATCAAAATGTGTTGTTGGTCCTGCATTCCTCTTTCAAATCATAATAAAATCTCATCTGATAAGGAAGCTGAGGCTCAGAGTTAATGATGAGAAGAGATGGAATTTGAATCCAGGTTAGGGCAACTTCAAAGCTTGTGCCATTTCCACTGCCCCACAAGTGCCTCTGATAAAGGCAGTCCTTCCAGAAGAACAGAGAGTTCTATTCACAAACGTGAATTTTCTTTCTTAAAGCAATAAACTCTCTGTCTGTGAATTAGCTGCTAAAACCGCTCGTGTGATTTTGATATGCTAATTAATTGCTTAATAACCAAACTCCAACAATAGCACGCATGTTTATGCATGCTATCAAGCTCAAATGCAGCAAAAGAATAAAAAAGTCATTTTCTTTCATTGAAGGAATTTATTTCCTATTACATTCTGTATAGAAACAAGAAAATAGCAAATACACACTATTTACTACTAATAAAACCTTAAACATAAGCGTAGATACCTTGCTCACTACCACAAGCACGACGTCAACAAGCAGCTCAGTGTCAGGGTTCCTAGCTGACATCAGCAAACAGGCACACCCGACAGCGTGAGCTGCTGCCTCGGACCACGGCAGTTACCAAGTTGTGGCTGTGACGGTTCGGAGTTCTTGGGGCTGCACAATGATATTTATTAAGTCTCTAACTGCATTCGTAAAATATTTCTCTGGAGTGGATGTGGTTTTCCCTACAGGAAAAAAAACAATACTTCCCACATCTAAGATGATTTTTCACTTTGAAGCGCTTCACCTGAAAATGTCAAGCAAGGGTTTCGCTAATGTGTCTCACTCGTCACTCACTCAACACACACCCACTAAGCCTGCAACAAAGCACAAAACCTGCTGGGGGCTGTGGCGATAACCACGTGAAGAAGCAGCAGTCCTGTCTGCTAAGAGGTTCCAAGCTAGTAAAGAAGATACTACCAACAACTTGCTGCAAACATTACGGACATACATTCAGTATTAGAGGGACAAAAAGAGCGGTTTCTCAGATGGAAATAAATGCTGGTGAATTCTGATAAGTGGAATGAAGAAAAAGACTGCCAAACTTCAGGATACATGGGGTTATCATACATACCCCCAATACTGAGGAAACACTAAAAAGTAATTTTCCCAATATTTAGGGGAAAAAAAAGAAAGAAAATTTTAACATGAAGCTAACAAGAGAACATTAGAAAGTAGTCCGGATTCATAAAATGGTGGTTCGAAACACAACAGCTGTCCAATAACCCTAGTTCATATTTTATTTAGTTTTTGTATAGGTCACTGGCAAATCTGTAATCTGAAGTGGGAAGCTGGGACCATGTTAAGAGCTGGAAGAGGATTATTTTGTTAGCCTAATATGATTTATGACTAATACTACTTGGAAAACTGTGAAATGAAACAAAATAAAATTACTTATAAACAATTTTTCTTACTAATGGTCTCTGAATTCTCATTATCCAATGTTACAAGAAACATAGTAAAAAATAATCCTAACTAAGGTAAAAAAACAAACAAACTGCATTCTCCAACCTTCTCCTATTTTACTATTGTGGTCTTTGGGTTTTGAATTTGTCTGAAGAAATACAAACAAAAAGTGATACATTAAATCATAGGCACAGCATTTATGATCCACAGAAAACTTGTTCCCCAGTATTATTTCAGTTAGGTCTTATTTAACAAAGAGGTAAAGAGAAGAAAATATCCTTTCTAATACTCCTGAAAAATCCAGTAGAGTTACTTTTATAATCTATTACGTTATAATCATCTAACATAAAAATGTCAAAGAGTTTCTAGTCTTCTTTAGTCAGAGTCAATTTCTCTTCTTCACTGGAGATAAGTAAACACTAAGTTGTTTTAATGGTCAACTTAACATCCTGCTACAAATTCGTGACCGGAGAGTGAGATGAAACCTAGCTAATTTTAAAGCAGCGTATTTTAGCAATGTGAAACTCACTGGTTGGCATCAATATAACATACCTTTCCAGTTAATTGTATAAGATTTGAATTCATTGTTTTCCCTGTGTTTGAAATTCAACATAGGGCGCCTGGGTGGCTCAGTTGGTTAAGCGACTGCCTTCGGCTCAGGTCATTCATGATCCTGGAGTCCCGGGATCGAGTCCCGCATCGGGCTCCCTGCTCGGCGGGGAGCCTGCTTCTCCCTCTGACCCTCCCCCCTCTCATGTGCTCTCTCTCTCTCATTCTCTCTGTCTCAAATAAATAAAAAAAATTTTTAAAAAAAAAAAAAAAAAAAAAAAGAAATTCAACATAAAGAACTGAAATGTCCCTTTAGGACAGGTAGGTTTCTTCTTTCCCTTTCTCCCTCCCTCTCTCTCTCTCTCTTCATCTTTATTAAAGTTACGATTATTTCTGTCATTATTACTACTTAAGAATACTAACCCATTCATTGGATTGAAAGTTCAAAGGTTAAAAAGGGTCAGATAATGACGAGTTTGTCTCCCTCACATTCTGACCCATCAGGTCCCCAGTTTTCTCAGAAGCAACCTCTGCTAAAGGCTTCTTCTATATAGTTCTAGGGTTACACACACACGTGCACACATATACACTCACACATGGTTATATGCATTTGGCAATTTTTACCCAAATCATAGTATAATATACACACACATTTCTGCACTTGCTCCCTGCCCCCAACTCCTTAACAATGTATCTTGGAAGTTGTTTCAAATTACTACACATGGAGCTACTTCTCCATAGGTGCATGCATGGTAGACCATTATGCAGATTTAACATGATTCATTTAAAGAATCTCCTATGGATGTATATTTCGGTTGGGTCTGCTCTTGTGTTATTATAAACAATGGTACAATGACCGTGTGAGTAGATGTGCAGGACAAATTCTTAGACGTTAGACTGCTTCTGGAGCAAAAAGAGTGGTTATTCTTGCCAAAGTGCATCCTGCAGAGGCTGCCCTCTACAGAAACAATGTGGCATTAGAGGACTACAATGCTTGTTTCCTTCTATCCTTCCAAAACATTTTTAGATTTGCTAATCTTATAGGTAAAAATTGGCAGCTTATTGTAGTTTTAATTTGCTTTTGTTGACTATAAATGAGGTACAGCATCTTTTTCTTGTGTGTAAATGACATACTAATTTTCTGTCGAACTGTATGCCTTTCTGTTTTTTACGTTTTTATGTTAGTAAAACATATGCACATAGTTTAGAGTCTATTAGTTTCACAAGACTTGTTAATATAAATGGCAATACCCAGCCTTCCTCTTCTAACACTTCTAACAGCTACTTTTATCTGTCTTAGCCAATTCTTTTGGTAGTTACCATCAAATCTTAAATAATATGGTTGTACTGATACTTACAATTTTTCCCATTTTAGACATTATCTTTTGACTTTCCACTATGGACGATGAGAATTTGATTCTTTCCTCCTCCATCACTACCCTAGAAGGTGCACAGACATTTCCGACTCTCCCGCAGTCCCTATTTAGTTCCGTAGTAATTTCAGTAAGGACAAGCAATATTGTGACTACGTGTGCTATACAGAATGCAGCCACACAGTGAATCCTACGTACACTACGGCACTGTGGTCAAAAGGAGAGATCCTGAAGGCAGACTGCCTGGGTTCAAATCCTATCTTTGCCATTTATTAGCTGCCTACGTATTTAGACAAGTTACTTAACCTCACTGTGCCTCAGTTTCCTTACCTGTAAATCAGTACCTTTTGGATTTACAAAGATTAAAAAATTAATATATACAAAGTGCCTAATATATAGAAGGTGCTATACAACCATTCTCTATGTCCTGAACTACATTTTTGTTTTTCCTGTAATTGTTGCCGGATTATTCATTCGTTTAAATTTCTATGTGCTTGTTGTTGATAATCAATCCAAATTTGCTTCAATCCTAAATTTGTTGTTTAAATTCGTTCCATTATATCAATTTTATCTTCTTGGAGAAGTCTTCACTATACCCTTCTGACTGCTGTAATCTGAAGTGGTCGTCCTCATTTTACAGCTAGTATAGAGTTGTTTAACTCAGTTCTTGCTATAGTGTTTTCCTGAGGGGTCCCTTTGTCTTCTCCCCTGTGTTGGATCTCCTATCCTATATTCCACATCCTACTCACTCTTGGTGAAGAATAAATTCCATTAGCTTTAGGAGAAATGATGTGTAGGTGGTAATTTTTTAAATCTTGCATGTCTGAAAATGTCTATTTTATTCTCATGTGTGAATAATGGCTTATAGCTAAACATAGAATTCTAAGTTGGAAGTTACTTTCCTTCAGAAGTTTGAGGACACTCCTCATTGTTTTCTAGCTTCTGATGTTGCTGATAGGAAGTCTCATACCATTCTGATTTCTGATCCTTAGAATATAATCTGTTTGTTCTTTCTTTGGAATTTTGTAAGACTGTCTCTATGTCAGGACGCCCGGGTGGCTCAGTTGGTTAAGCGTCTGCCTTCGGCTAAGGTCATGATCCCAGAATCTTGGGATCAAGTCCCACATCGGGCTCCTTGCTCAGCGGGGGAGCCTGCTTCTCCCTCTGCCTGCCGTTCCCCCTGTTTGTGCTCTCTCTGACTAATTAATTAATTTGTTAATTAAAAAAGAAAGAAAAAAGAAAAAAAAAAAGACTGTCTCTATGTCACCAAAGACAAATTAAGATAGAAATTTCCCAAAAATGTGCCTTGCTATAGGACGCTCTTTCAATCTGGAAACTCCTATCTTTACTTATGGAAAATTTTCTTGAATTATTTTGCTAATGATTTCCTTTCCTTGTTTTTCTTTTTCTGAAACTCACTGTTTTGATGCTGGACTTCCTAGACTGGCACTCTAATTATTTTATCTTTTTTTCCTCTACTTCCTGGGATATTTCCTCATTTTCACCCTCCAATACTTCTACTGAGTTTTATTTGTTACAATTTTTTTCAATACATGGCAGCTCTTTGGCTTTGTATCATAATCAGTTCTGGTCTCATGTATGTACTATTTTATCTGATAGCGATGCTTTTTCTTTAAGTTTTCTATTCCCTGCCTGTCTCTGTTCCTCCAAGTTTCTTTTTTCCTTTCGTTTCGTTTTTTCTCTTTCATGCTGGAGGCTTTTCTTCAGATGTCTGCTAGTGTTGGGAATGTCCGTATCTTGAGATCTTTCCTCTTGGGCTGGTTAAATACTCCAAATGCTACCCTTCCAATCTCCTGCCTGAAGGGTAAAGAAAGGCAAGTGAGGAAAGACAGGTGGAGGGGTCTCATCATTCTGTCTGCAGATGTTCGCTTAATTTCCTTGTATTTGGTAAAGTGTTCCGTGCTCTCAATTTTGCCTGGTATGCCCCAATCCAGAGACTCTTGGATTCCCCGCCCCCCACCCTGGAATTAACTTGCCATCTTATATTAGACTAGAGGAAGGGGTGGGAAGAGCAATTATTCAGTGGAATGGGGAAGAAGAGACCTAGAGACCTAGGTACCATTTGTTCCTCATACCAGCAATTCCTGAGCTATTTAAAGATTCTGTAGTAAAAATCAGGTTCATTCTTAGCTTTCTTTATTGCCAGACTAAGATTTGGCTTTCTCAAGTCAGCTAGGTTATTTACCACATTCCATTTGCTTTTCAGCTTTGAATTTATTGTTGTTATTGTTGTTATTATTATTTTGTCTGGTTGCTTTCTTCCCTCTCATTCTCCTTATCCTTCAAGGCCCATGTCTTTAAAAGAAAATCCCTTTACTATACAGTTATAGTGGAGTTTCTGGAAGGAATACAATTAGATGCTTATGTTTAAACCACCTTTTTTCTTCCCAGAAGTCCAAGAATCTAAAAACCATTCCTGAGTGCTCATGCCACTCAGTCCTCCTTCCCACTCAATTCTCCAAACACCACTGTGGTGTGCTATGATTTATATTGCATTAGGACTAGTCTAAAGAGGCCCCTCACCTGGGCATCACATGTTAGAGGATTCTACTCTAGTGCTCTTGGGCACGGATCCCCATAGAACTTGAAAGTACAGGCTGGGTTGTATTGAGTTGCATGTTTGTGGGGCTTCTCATGATGTGGAACCAGATTTGAAAATTCTAGCCAGGAATTCCAGATTGTTACAAAATATATAGTCAAGGTGGAGGCACACACCTATTTTATTTAGGTGTGTTAAAAAAAAAAAAGTTTAACTTATATTAAGACACAGGATACAGCTTTGTAATAAACCTAGCAAGCAGCTGGCCCACAGCTCAATGTTGACTTCCTTCATGGTTTCTCCTTCCCCTGGTCTTCTGGCTTTATAACAACCATGACAATAGCCTATACAAATGACCTACACAAATCAGAAAAGGAATCTCTCATTTAGGAACTTTACTGCCATCTGCTGGAAATTTTATGAAATAACTACAAATCAATAACCTGAGCCCACCCCTAGTTGTTAGGCAACGGCAACTAGCACTGCGTTGGAACCACCTTGACAGAAGTGAACAAATCTCTGCCGTGCCGAGATGGGGATGGGAGGAAGATAAAAGAACAAATCGAGACCCCAAACTTGCATTTACAAGTTGGAAGGAATTGTGATCTGGCACCTTGACTTAAAATGAGAACGATTTCCTCAGAGAAAAAAACTGTTCTGCTCATCTAAATCCAGCTCATAAGAGTAAAATAAAGATTGGCTTTAGCTGGTTAGCTTGAGAACTTAAGTACTAGTTTTTTTACTTTATTCGTACTAGTTTTGAGTTCTAAATAACTTCCAAAAGAAATTTAGGAATATGTTCAAAAGTAACCGACATTTTGGAATTCAGTTGTTTAATAAATGCGAGCTACTTCTCTCCACTGGACAAACCTGATTAAATCAGGTTGGTAGGCAAGTCGGTTCTGTTATAATGCCTGCTTTGAAAATGTGAACGTCACGCCACAACGGATATAACAGGGCACAGTCTGTGACTATGTGAATTTGTTTGTTTATGCATGATTCATCTGAGAGACACTAGGTGAACAAAGAACACTGCACCCAGCTGAAGCAAGCCACATAGGAATACACAACATGCTCGGATACATACATACTTCGGACACGACCAGCTACCTTCACTTCACTGCATGTGCTCTGAGCCACGCTCATGCACATCTCGTGTAACAACAATGTTCTTTTCAGTTTCCAAAAAACTCTCTTTCAATCACTTCACAGTCAACTCATAAACTACTCCGATGCCTACTACCATAAGTAAATTTCTCCGATTTTTTTTCAAGGTAAAGTACTATATTTATTGTACTATTTATATATTTTGCAACCATTTAACACATGTAAAAATGTGCTACCATTTTTATTTAGTTCCTATCCTTTTTAATGTGTCACTGAACAAGTTTTTAGTATAGTACCTCTGATCCCCCTGTTCCTTAAGCCCTGTGATTTTTATTGTACAATTTTGCATAGTGTTGTGATTTTTAGAAATACACGTGTCACATTATAGAACTGACTGGGTACGTGGCTATTTTAACCTAGAGTCAAGCCCATTCTTCTAGAATATTATCATCAGTATTACCTGTTGTATCTTATAGAATCTTACAGACTTAAAGGAATTTATACTGGCTCATGGTTTTTAAGAAAACTCAAAACTACCCAACCAAAAGCTTCCAGGGACATTATTCTAGGGTCTTCCATCTTAATTATCCATAATATTTTTGATAATTCTTGAGCTCATTTGACCCTTCCTCAAATAACGTATGTCATCACTGAAATCTAGAAATTACAGAATGCAAGTATAAAGGCTAGATATTATGCAGCTACCTTAGCATGAGCTTACTTACTAGATGTGGGTGATATAGTCTTAGTTTATTTATTAAGACATTTCAAAAAAAAAAAAAAACCCAAGGGCTGCCATTATTCACTGAGCTCTAATGTTCTGAGCTAAAAACATCAGGCTACTGATTCTTTTTCATAACTGTTTTGGTCATTTAAATTTATATTACCCTAAAGTGCAGCTCTGCCTCTATTGGTTATATTATATATATAAAATACATCCAATGTATGTATATATATATATATATATATATATATATATATATATATAAAATAAATTCACTATATACGATGTCATAACATTACATATTAGATACATTTAATATATACATAAAAGTTTAGTATTAGCCAATTTATATTACCCTAAAGCACAAGACCTGCTTCTATATATATATAATAAATCTATATATATATAGAACATATATAACATTTTATTATGTATATTTTATATATATGTTTATTAGCCAATCTAAATATTGAGTACTATGCCATACACAGGAATTATTTATTGGCATTTTTAATTCTATTGCTTGAAAAGTGGAAGGATATGTTTTTTTATAATATTAAATCTTCATTATTCACATGCCCCTTTCTTTCAATATTAGTACCACCCTATATATTTATAGAAAATTCTAGCACCTTGAAAATATCTCATAAATTATCTAGATACCCCTAATAACATTTTGGGAATAAAAAGAGACTTATCAATGGTTTATACATAAAATTAGATCTGAGGCTACTTTAATACAGAAAGAAGGTCAGAGTTAAAGCTAAGGTCTGAATAATCAATATCCTCCAATAATTTTGATTAAAAGAGTTAACTTTTATAATAATTTTATAAATGCCTTAGAGAGGACATTCTGCTTTAATATTAATTTTCTTCAAAGTTTCCTCAAATTTTTACCACTTAGGTTAATAAACTTAGCAACCCATAGGTACAGGGTTGGCTTTTCCTCGATGTTTTCTAATTTGATTCCTTTATTGGTGGTGGTATTTTAAAATTTTTGGCTCCTTCATTTACATAAACATAAAAATTGTGGACAGCTAACTTTGCCTCTAAAAGATTTGATATAATCTCTCTTAAGGCTTGCTAGTGTATATCAAAGGCGTACTATGTTAAATTATAATTTTATGCATATTTATCAAATGCTTCTGGGTTTTGAGGATTCCATGATAAGGAAGCATATTTACTTACCACAGGCACAGTTTTTCAAAAATCCAGGATTTTGTAAGTAGGACCACTGGGGAAACTTAAAGATTTTATCATAATATAATACAACAGAGGCATGAGACTCTGCAGTTTTGAGTCACCAGATGTCCGGCTTTGAATTTGCCCGTTCAATTTGACCCTTCTGCTGAGAACTGAGAAAGCATGGAGTTATATTTGGCATTTTCTAATTAAGCCAGCTTTTTGGTTATGTTTATGTTTACATTATGTTTATCATGTTTATGATGTTATCTGCAAACAAGTATTCTTGCTCATTTCAAGCTCCAACTTTGTCTTGCCCATCTGAGCATGAGAGCATGAACCTTCCTGTCATGTCAGAAAAATGCTGTAAACAGAATGGACAGTTGCCAGCTCACCTGTGTGCTATCCACCAGCCAGGCATAGACAACATGCGGTAGTAGATAGTTTCTTCCATCAATGGACACTTCGTGAAAATGCTACGCACTGCTCAGCTTTCTCCTTTCCCCTATTTCACAGTGTTCTTGGAAGGTATCTGATGGCTTTTCTTTTTTTATGATTTATTTATTCATTCATTCATTCGTTTATTTTAGGAATAGAGAGCAAGAGCGTGAGCAGGGGGAGGGGCAGAGGGAGAGACAGAATCTCAAGCAGACTCCCTGCTGAGTGTGGAGCCTGACATGGGGCTTGATCCCACAACCCTAAGATCATGACCTGAGCCGAAGGCAGACGCTTAACTGGCTAAGCCACCACCAGGTCTTTTTTTTTTTTTTTCTTTAAGCTGAATTCATGTAGGTTACATTGAAAATTAACCTTTACTAGTTCTAGTTCATACAATTAATTTAGATACCTCCCAATATTGTTAGTATGCAAAGACCCTTAATATCTAAAGAAGTAATTTCCTTTTGAAAATTCAGCAAATCATGCTTTGCATGGTCTGAATTTGAAAAATCTCTGATGAACAAATTAAAATCTGTATATTGTCACCAAGAGTAAGTAGTTTTTTCTAGGTTTTCTAAATCTGGAGATGAGTACTCTAGAGATGATGTTCATATGCCTTAAGAAAACATCTCATTTTCAGTGGAGAAAAATTTGGTGTATCAAAATTTGTGTCAAATGCCAGTGCATATGTAAATTTTAGTATCTTGGGTAATATGTAAACTGCTGAATGCAAGAGTCTGAGAAGTGCTGAGTGAGAAGTACATTCTGTGCTTAACCACTCCCCACTCTGCTGCCTCATACCCCATACACACTTCTTTTCCCTAAGTTTTTGACATTTATTAGGTTCTCATCAGTGTAAATTTGCCCATGTTAAACAGTGTATGAGGCACAAATATATGCCTTCCCATCTTACATTCCAAAGTTCTTTAACCAGTTTGAAATCTCTGATGTACAGTTACACTGGCAGCCACTGTAAACGTTCTTCACAGATCCTTTATAGTCCCAGAGCTCCTTTCTGTCATCAATTCTCTGAAGTAGAGTAAAAGGGGCCTGTTTTTCATGAGTGGGCATTTCTCCATAGATGACTGTGTACTATGATTTGACATCTGCAAAACCAGATCAGTGTTTGGAGTTGCTCTACTGGAGAAGAGCAAAGAGAATCCAGAGCTTGCAAAGTGCAAGAACCATGCAAGACCAGAAGGTTTGCCCTATACACACTTGACACAACTGTTTTATCTGGAAACAAAATTCTGGATTTTTGTTCTCTTTTTTTTGCCACTGCTTCTTCATCTTCCTAACCTCTACAGGTCGTTCCAGGCCTTCGTCTTCTACCTGCACACGTTTCCCTGGTGATTTCATTTAACCTCATAGCTCTGAATACCATCTATTTGCTAAAGGCCTACATTGTTATCTCCAGTCTGTAGCTCTCTCTTGATTTCCACTTGGGTGTCTACTAAGACCAGCAAACTCAGTACATCCAAAATTGAGCTCCTGATCAATCCCACTTTCAAATGTGCTTCTCCCAGTCTTTCCCATTTTAAAAAATCACAACTTTATTCCCCTAGCTGTTCTAACCAAAATTCTCCACTCTTCTGTTTCTTAACATCCCACAGCCAATCCAACAAGCATATTCTGTTGGCTCTACCTTCAAACCCAGAATCTGGCCACTTCTCAGCCCTTCCACTACTACCACTGTGGCCCAAGTTCTAGCATCTCTTGTTTATTGCAATAGCATCCAAACTAGTCTCTGAACTCTCATTAGAGAGTTTTTTGCAATAGCATCCAAACTGGTCTCTGAACTCTTATTCTTGCATCCCTACTCTTTATCTAGAGAAGCCAGTGGCTCCCCATCTCACAGAGTAGAAGTCACGACCCTTATCATGACCTATGACACCATCATGATCTGCTTGCCAAAGAGCTCAGTGATGTCATGTTCTACTACTCGCCTCCTTGTTCATTCCATGCCAGCCTCACTGGCACGTATGCTGTTCCTGTAACACCCCAAGCATATTCCTACATTATACTAGCTGTTCCTCTGGGTGGAACACTTCACCCTCAAGTATCCATATGCCTTACAGTCATTATTTTATCAGATCCATACTCAAACGTCACTTAACAAGAGGCATTCCTTGGTCACATTAGCTAACATTCTACATCCTTGACACTTCCTATCCCCATTCCCTACTTTATTTTCTTTGTACTTATCACCATCTAGCACAGCATATATTCCACTTACTACTCTTGCTTATTGTTTGTCACTCCTCAATAGAATGTAAGCTCCACAAAGGGACAGATTTGTGTCTATTCTTTTCATTGTTGTATCTTGAGTGCCTAGAACAGCATCTGGCACATAGTTGTCACTCAGTAACTATTTGCTGCATAAATGAAAGGGTTTTTAAAAAACAAAAAATAAAAGCCACACGATATAATATACCACAATTACAACAGGTACTGTAATTAGTCATCAATAATCTATCTTCCTAACTACATAAGAATTTCCAAAGGCAGAAATCATATCTTACATCCCTTTTCATTCTTAGGGATTGGGATAGAATGTTACATATACAACAACTACTCAATTAAATACTTGATAGCAGAAAATTTTGCCTAAAGACAAATCCCTAGGAGGCAAAAATAGAACAGAATAATTATCTAATTCAACATTAGACTGGCATGTAAGGAAGGATGGCTCTAAAAGTAGTCTTTTCCCCTCTGGTACTTATGAGCCCTAGCTTCCAGTGCTAATTTAGGACAGCCACTCCAAAAATGATCATGGACACCATGAGTTGTCTGGATGGCTAACACACTTGTAGTCAAGGACAGAGGTAGAAGGTTGGCTCTGGACTAGACAACTTGGCCACTCATCTTAGTTTATCTTTGGGACCAGTGCCTGGAATGGTGGAGATTTTTAAGAATCACTATATAGTTCTCTCTTCTATAAAACCGTAATAACTCTTCAGACTATGATTACACTTCCTCAAAAGCAGCGACTTTTGTGGACCAAAGCTCAAACAGTCAATGGTCCCTGGAGAAGTGGCAGAGAGTCATCAACATAACATTACAAATAATGACAGCAGAAGAGGTGAAAGAAGGTGACTCTGAGCCAGTCCGAGCCACATAGAACCTGTATGAAATATAAATAGGCTATAAAATGGTTACACCCAGACAGGTTTGCAACATAATTTAGGTTCACATCTAAACTGGTTTGAACACATACTAAAGAAGTACAGTGTAAATAAGATGAGAGGAAATCTTATTTCTCCAAAAATGACTCTTTGGAGAAAAGTGTTTGCTCACCTGACTAATCTCTAGAAAACAAATAGATTACAACAACAAAACCCAACAAAAAACCAAGAACAAAAACAAAAAAACCCAACCCAAACAACCAAACCCTGATTTTCAAAAATACAACCCAAATCTCAGAATGATCCATATTAAACAACATAGAGACTATAAATGATTCCATATTATCTACCTATGAAATGTCCATGACTTAATGTCTAGGTTCACTAAGCAAATAATAATACAACAATGCAAAACACCAAAACACTCCCTACTTTTCAAATTCTTTTATTTTATTTAATCTTAATTATGTTTCTTTAAAATTACCTGACCTGTCTAATAATCTAATGATATATCCACTGGTAAGCACACAAATCATCAAACAGAACACACTTGGTAGGAAACAGGGAAAAGGTTGTTTTGATATTGACATTAATTCCTTTGGTGTGTAACAACTGAAGTGGTTTGTTTTTCTTTCCCCATTTCTCCTTTCCGTCACCCACTCCAACCATGCATATAACTTACTAAATTACCTGATCCGACATCACATAAGGCAGCATCAGTAGCTGTGTGAACAGGACACAAACTACGCAATACCAAGTTTCTACACAACACTGGCCCCCAACCAATCTCAGTGCTTCAACAAGACCACTTAATGCTCTTTCAAAATTTAAAGGCAAGGAATAAACTCAGAAACAACACTTGACCCAGGACTGGCAAAGGTACTAGCACTCAGATAAATGTTATCTCTGTAAAATAACTTTGTTGCCACTTGGTTGTAAAGAACAGAACTTTCTAATGACTATTAACTGTACATTAACATACTATATTTCAACGTCCTTAGCAGGAAAAGCAAGATGTTTTGTGTTATTCTTTTTTTTTTTTTTTTTTTTTTTTTAAAGATTTTATTTATTTGACAGAGAGAGCACAAGCAGACGGAGAGAGAGGGAGAAGCAGGTTCCCCGCTGAGCAAGGAGCCCGATGTGGGACTCGATCCCAGGACCCTGGGATCATGACCTGGGCTGAAGGCAGCTGCTTAACCGACTGAGCCACCCAGGCGTCCCTGTTTTGTGTTATTCTAACACTCAATAACAAGCCCATAAATTACCAGATAAAAGCTAGGAATTTTTTCCTTTTATTAGCTTACCCAGTTTGGTGGCGCCCTCTGGTGGGTACTCAGGAAACTGGCCCTCGGAAGGGACACTGACCGTTCTCCTCAGGCATCGCCCTTTGCTGGAATCCGTCTGTTGCTCCTGTCCTCCCTCCACAGGTATCTAATGGACCCAAAAGAAAAAGGAGATGAAACTTAATAGTGAACTTGCCATAACTACCTTCTGATTGAATAATATTAATTTTAGTTAATAAAGACAGGAGTTTGTATTCATTAGAGCAAAGTAAACAAAACTTAGAAATCAAGTATTTACAATGGTAAGATATTACCAACCCCTTGTCAGGAAGTTTTTCTTTAAAAAGAAACCTGAAAGATCAGGAAAGGTGAGTATGTAAATTAGCTTACCTAAGTACGTAGGAGTCATACCCAGGTGTGTACCTGCTTAGGGAGCTCTGAAAACAAAACAAAACACCCACACAAATAAAAGATTCTTTTGCATCAGAAACTAGTTCACAAACTCCAACTCTGGCCAATGCTCAAGAAGGAAAATTGAAATCAAAGCCAACCACAGAGACTTAGCTCCCAAACTCCATTTAAAAAAGGTTTTGTCAGATAAAAGGAGTAAAATCAGCCAAATTTTCTTCAGTTTTACAATTAAGCACTTGGAGATAGAGGATAAAACACATTTCAGCGGAAACTTGTATAGATACATAAAATGGCATATTTTCTTCTAAAAGCGAAATTAGTTTTTAAAATCCTAAAAAAATTTTTGCGGGCATAATTTCAGAAACATTTAAAGTGTTGTTTGTATATATGGAATAAAAACTATGAATGGTGCAAAAGATCTCTAATACCAATAACTGTCTTAAAACTTACTCACAGGTTATCACTGTAAAGTAATGGGATGACCCTAAGTTCCTTTCTCTCTCTCTCTTTTTTTTTTTGGTAATATGCTAAAAGATCAAATCATTTTAGTTTAGTGGTAAAAGGCATAGACTTTTCACAAAGTTCTTTTTTTTTTTTTTTTAAGATTTTATTTATTTACTTGACAGAGAGAGAGACAGCAAGAGAAAGAACACAAGCAGGGGGAGTGGGAGAGGGAGAAGCAGGCTCTCCACCGAGCAGGGAGAGCCCGACGTGGGGCTCGATCCCAGGACCCTGGGATCATGACCTGAGCCGAAGGCAGACACTTAATGACTGAGCTACCCAGGTGCCCCTCACAAAAATATTTTACCGGTAACCTTTATCAGAATTAACAATAGCACTGGTAACATCTTAAATAGTCTGGCAAAATAGGTCAGTAATTAAATATAGTTTCCAAATTCTTCTGGCTCCAATACTGAAATTTCAACAAATTTCAATAATAATGATTAGCACTGAGTTCTTACTTTGTGCAAGGCTAAGGAATTTACATGTGTGACATTATGAGCAAGCTATTTTTATTACCATTCCCTTTTTACAGATGAGGAATAATTTATATCTCCAAATGATGACAGTGGACACATAGGATGGACATCAACTAATCCAGCAAAATTGGGATAGATAAAGGCTTAACTGTATATGCCTCCTGCCTTGCCTCAGTAACCCAACTGCTATGACGGGGGTCACGGGGATGATAGCAAGGGAAACTCTCTGTGTTACAGAGAACCTGAAGGGCCAACTCCTAATGTTGGCCTCATGAAAACTGAAAGTTTGCATACTCTCTATAGGACCAAAAATTCCTGTAACTATGGTTACTGCTTGCACGTTGAGAAACCACAAGGCAGAATGAAGAAAGGTAAAATTCTAAAAAATAAGAGGAGACCAAATAATAGCATCAATAAAGACATGAACTCTTCCAAAAGTACTAAGACTTTACGAAGAGTAAGCTGAATCATCCATCCCTTTCAAGATAGAAATTATATTATCTCTACTTAAATAATTAAGAGAATAGTACCAAGAGGTCAGATAACTCCTTCCTAGTAAGAAAAGCAAAAATGTATTCTCTACCCACCTTCAAAGTAGGATAGATGGGGGTAAGCTTTGGAAAAAAATAGCTTGAATCTTTGAACAAACAGATGAACCTAAATAAACACAACCATTTTTGCTATAGCTCTAAAAATGCCAATAATCTGAAATAATGAAGGCCTAAGCCACGCAGAAAAAAGACAGTGGTTATTTTTTATGTTTTAGGAAGGAATGACCCATTATGATCTTTTCTGTGGAAATTTATACTGACCATATCCAGAAAAAAGGAAGAAATAGCTTCTATTATCATATACTTTGTCTCTAACATATCTAAGGCAGAGAAAAATAAAATATATCAAACTATTTTGTCAAAGTTTTAATGTAGATTCTTTGTTTCCCATTCTTAAAATATGATCAAAGGTTTTGTTCAAAGGATCACTCTTAAAGGTTAGGGCATTTAACCGCTGACTCAGAATATTGAGGGAGAACAGTGTTGACTTTTATTCTAAACCTGCATTTCTTAAGAATATTTTACTTTTACAACACTATCAATTGATTCTTACCTAAAATATTTCTTTAAAACCTACTGATCTACTCTCTGAAAATCAGAGGGATCATATTCCAAATATCTTCAAATGAACTAAGCTGGAGTTCACAAATCTTAGAACACAGCCAGAGAATCAGTTTTAGAAAGTCAATTTTATTTTTATTTATTTTTTTTTAAAGATTTTATTTATTTATTTGACAGACAGAGACACAGCAAGAGAGGGAATACAAGCAGGGGGAGTGGGAGAGGGAGAAGCAGGCTTCCCGCCGAGCAGGGAGCCCGATGAGGGGCTCGATCCCAGGACCTGGAATCATGACCTGAGCCGAAGGCAGACGCTTAACGACTGAGCCACCCAGGCACCCCTAGAAAGTCAATTTTAGAAAAGCAATCTTGTTCTTTCTGATTGCCCTAATTTAGTTTACTAGTTCACATTTGCTTGTTTATACTGAATAAGTCCTTAAATATTACATATCTTCCCAGTTTTAAAACATGAGAGGAATTTTTCTTTTTTTTTATTTAACCTCTTTGCCTTTATACTGTGGTTCTGAATGCTCTTTTTCCTCAGGGGAGTAGGGAGGATGGGTCAAGTGCTTTAATTCATTCAACTTTAAGGATTTATTTATTTGAGAGAGAGAGAGAGAGAGAGAGAGAAGGAGTGTGGATGGGGTGGGACGGAGGGAGAGAGAGAGAAAATCTGAAGCAGACTCCACGCTGAGATGGAGTCCAACACAGGAATGGATCCCAAGACCGCGAGATCATGACCTGAGCCGAAACCAAGAGTCGGACGCTTAACCGACTGAACCCCCCAGGCACCCCTTAATTCATTCTATTTTAGATAAGGAAAGAACATAGTAAGGTGTAAATGACTTCTCGGGTATCTAAGACATGTTAATAACAAAGTCAAACTGAATCTCTGACTCCTAGTCCTCTTTGTTAGTTCCAAACTATCAATGACAATGAGGAGCAATATGGCACAAATAAATCAGGTTACTTAGAAAACATTATATATATAACATACCTCTATATTTTCTGCAAAAATCCCCTTTCATTTTGTTTAGAATTACATAGGAATTAATTTTGATTTCAATCTGAGTACATACAGATTACACAGATAGTCAAGTACAAGAAACCAAGATCACACTAATAGCAAAAGAAAGCAGCGCTGGGGCACCTGGCTGGCTCAGTTGGTAGGTAGAGTATGCAACTCGGGGTTGTGAGTTCAAGCCCCATGTTGGGTGTGGAGCCTACTTAAAAGAAAAGAAAAGAAAGCAGTTCCTAAAGAATGCTTAAAAAATGTTCGGGTCTACTATATCCTTAGAAGGACTTTTTAATCCTTTTAAAGAAAAAAAATACTTCCTCAGCTTTCTTATCTCCTTAAGTAGTGGATCTCAAAGCAAGCGGCTGTCCAGGCCCCAGCATCAGCATCAACTGGGGAACTTGTTAGAAATACACATCCTGGGCGCCTGGGTGGCTCAGTTGGTTAAGCGACTGCCTTCGGCTCAGGTCATGATCCTGGAGTCCTTGGATAGAGTTCCGCATCGGGCTCCCTGCTCGGCAGGGAGTCTGCTTCTCCCTCTGACTCTCCCCCCTCTCATGTGCTCTCTCTCAAATAAATAAATAAAATCTTTAAAAAAAAAAGAAAAAGAAAAAGAAATACACATTCTCGGGGCGCCTGGGTGGCTCAGTCGTTGAGCGTCTGCCTTCGGCTCAGGTCATGATCCGGGGGTCCTGGCATCGAGCGAGCCCCACATCAGGCTCCCTGCTAAGCGGGGAATCTGCTTCTCCCTCTCCCACTCTCCCTGCTTGTGTTCCCTCTCTCGCTGTGTCTCTCTCTGTCAAATAAATAAATAAAATCTCAAAAAAAAAAAAAAGAAAGAAAGAAATACACATCCTCAGGCCCTACCCCCAACCTACCGAATCAGAACTCTGGGGGTGCAGCCCAGAAACCCAAGTTTTAACATGCCTACAACTGATTCATATGCTTACTAGGGCTGAGAATCGCTGCCCTAAGGTGGTGTTTCTTTCCTTCCTATCCTGGCTAAGCTTCTCAAAGTGTCATCCCTAATAGAGGTTCTCAACCTTGGCTGCAAATTATAATCACCTAAGGGAGCTTTAAAAAACACTGACACCTAGACCACTCCTAGACATTCTGAGTTCAGGGGCTGGAGTGTAGCCTGGGTACTGAAATGTTTAAAACTTCCCAGGTCACTCTAATGTGCAAGCAAAGCTGAGAACCACTGATCTAGTCTCAGTACCTCCAGCTGTAATTATTCGTTTATTAATCCTTGACCACCAGTACTATGTGGTGTGGAGGTATAAATGTGGCGACATAAATAAAATCACTTAGCTTTACTAAATCTCAACTTCCGCATTTCTCAGGCAGGATCTTTCTGGTCTCTCAGCTGGATGCCTGGGGTAAGGCTTTAAAGAAGTTTCTCACTGGCAGAGCAGGTCCCTGTCATTGTTCAGAACAACACTGGTATCTCTATTTTGTTCTCAACACTTCAGTCGCTCTCTGGAAAACCTAGGTAGTCTTGCCCTGAGCATGTGTAGTCCGGCCCTTGGCCAAAAACTTGCCAGTATCCTTTCCAGCAGATTCTAGCACGTTCCCCTGTAGAATTCTGCTCTCCGCCTCCTCAGTTCAGTGGGACTACCACACTATGCTTGGACTTCAGGTAGAAGAGCACAGTTGGGAAATGGTATACAGCAGACAGCCAAGGCAATGGAGATGATCACTGTCTTTGGCTCTGTACTGTCCAATGCCTGAAAACATTATGTATAAATATATACAATCTCTAGTTTTATGGTGTTTTTTTTTTTCAATGGGAGGGCTAGTCTTGTACCAGTTAGTCCATCACGGCTGGTGCCAAAACCTCTTATTATCTCTTATCCAAACCACTAATACGGTTTCTTCATTGGTGATGTTCTGCCCCTTAGACCTATCCTCTACACTGTCATCAGAATATTTCCAAAATGCAAATTCGATCGTATCACTGTGAGGCTTAAAGCCCTTCAATTGTTCTCCTTCACCTCTAGCAGTGGTTTTCCAAGGCGTGACAGTATGTTTGTGTGTGGAAGTATGTGACGACAGGGAGGTATCTCTCTGCTTCCACCAGAGCATAACTCTATGTTTATCTGCTATATAGGGCTTCTACATAAGCTTCTCCACAAAGCAAAGGTTCTGCTAAAAGAGTGTTTTAAAACTATTATCTTATAGAGTAAGTGCAAACTCCCTAATACAGTATACCAGGTTTTCCACAATCTGGCCACTGACTGTCCAGCTTCATTCAGATTTTACATTCTAGGAATACCAAATTGCTTGCATTGCCCTAATATATTCCCTATTTTGTAGTTCAGTGCTTTGCTTACTTGGTTCTCTTGGCCTGAAATATCTTCCCTCACTTTCTTATCTATACCTGCCAAGCAAACTCCTATTCATCTTAACGCTTAGGACAGGCATCACCTCTTCCAGAAATCTTCCCCTTCCACTAATCCCCTAAGGGAAGGTTAAGGTACACCTCCTTGAGGTTCCTCCAATAATAGATCTTTCTCTGTCACTTATTACACTGAATTATAATTACTCATTTGTACAACTAATTCCTTGTCAATAGCTTCCAAGTCAATAGCTTGTACCTTAAAAGTCAATCCCCAAACCTTAAAATAGCTCCAATCCACAAATGAATGAATGAAAATTTGATAGCTAGAGATGGGGGCCATGTTAGGCAAAGGAAAAGACATAACATCAGCCAAGAAGTTGTAAACATATGACATTTGCTTTGTTTTGGAACAGGGGGTAGGCCAATTTAGCAAGAGCCTCTAGAAGTGTGGTAGACTACAGAACACCAAAATATATTATGATTACATTGGGAGGGTTTTAATACCAGGTCATACATAATTCAGGAAGCACTGGGAAACTATTCCAGTTTTTAGATCAGAGGAATGGTTATCTCTTCCTTGGTCTGTCTCCTTCCTATCTCTCCCTTTTCCAAGACATTCTACAGATTAATATTCATAACACATAGCTTTGATCAAATCGCTTCCTTTTTTAAGCTTCCCTTGGTAATGTCCCATTGCCAATAGCATCTTAATGACACAGACTACAGTCCTTTAGAATAAATGAATTTATTTCTTTTATTCTACCAAGTTTACTTGTGCTATTTATCAAATGCCATTTAAAATCTGTCTTATTTCCACAACAAAGTTTGGTATGGGGGATAGAGAGGGGAAGGAACTGTGTTTTATTCTTTGTAACTCCTAACTAGTGAATGCACAATACAGGGGCACATTATGTATCTGCTGAATAATCTGAAAGTGGTTCTGAAGGAAATATGCCATGGGTAGTTTACCCCAGGATAAATAATAGTTGATTTTTGGTTGTTTGCACAAAGCCTAAATGCTGTTTTCATCAATATATCTAAGTATTGCTTTCCAAAAGCAATAAAAATATTCTAAGATATTTTTAAATTGCATTATTACTACCTTGCTGCCTATACGCTACCATCTAGCTTTCAAAATTCCAACTACAGAAAGTAGAATCTGAATGGAGAAAAATGGAGCCAGGTTTATCCTTCCTAATGGTTTATTATTGCCAAAAAAAAGAAACTCACAAATTCAGCTTTCTTTTGTATTTTTATGCTGGCTGTACCCTAAAGGGGTTCATGATTGTCCTCTCTGCCATTTCCCTCCACTCCTTAATCTCTCGTTTACTTAGTCTTATCTCTTGCAAGCAAAATGGAATTCAAATGGCCTCCTACACCCTCTTTGAACTGGGTTGGTGCCAAGCCAGCTGGGGCCTTTGCTGGCATCCGGGCAGGGAAGTGTATTTCATAACACATAAGCAATGTCTATTTGGCACAATCTGCATGAAGCGATTTACTGAACCAATGAGTCATTTCTCAAGGTGATACTCCTGGCAGACTTCTCTTTCAGCGTTCTGCCCAGACCTACCCTTCTGTTATATTCTCAAATTGGTAAGTGGTGTATTTAACACTCTTCCCATGTATATCCCCCAAGCAGACTTGTTCCCATTTCTGACAGGAAACATGCAGAGTTAAGAGAGAGCGCTAAAAGATCCCACACACTGAATACATGAGTGATACTAGACTAATATAATCCTCCCACATTCCAGCAGTGCCTGGCTAAGGCTTCGGTTTAAATCCTTATAGAATCTCTTAATTATCTTCTGAACACAGCAATAAACACCCTGGTGATTAGTTGATTAAGGTTTAAAACAGCCTTTTTAGGTAATTTTAGCAGGAAATCCCTTAAACTCCTTGTTTCAATGAATTCTAAATTTTCAGTGCATAATTCCAAAGGTAAGTGTTATACTCTTCATGATAATGTGGGTGAAAGGTAGAAGCGTGACAGCAGACTCTGATCCTTCCACCAAAAAAGTGGCTTTCTAATCCTTTCCTGTAATGAAATTAACAATATATTAAGTTTATCATTTAAGTAGCAGGCACAGCAATGGCTTTACATTTTATCAGAGATTTAATCCAGTTTTTCCAACTTAATGGCAGAACACACCTGTCTCAGGGCATTAAACTGTCTCTGTATCTGCTTTGTACCCTCATCATCCCTTCATCATCCCTTACCAGGTCTACTGCAATAATCTTACTCATGTACTCATGTAGTTCCTTCCAATCCCTTCACTCAATTTTCCACATGATCAACAGAGTTACTTTTCTAAGAAGCAAATCTGATGATGTTATTGCCCTGTTAAATACCTTTCCATGGTCTAAATCATTTCCAGGATAACATCCAAATTCTTTAGCATGGCCTTCAAGGCACTTTATTATTTTGTTCTTGCCAGCTATCAGCTATTTTTTTTTTCCTCTTGCAAACTTTATTCCAAAAATTCTCAACATTTTGCAGTTTGCCAAAGAGATATGTTTTTTGACTTTGTATCCTTACACATACTTGGACTATCCTTCCCTACTTTTCCTCCAGCTGAGCTTCTATTTGTCCCTAAAGACATGGTTCAATCAAAAATTTCTCTGTAAAATCTTTCTTGGCGTTCTTCATTTCACATCACAACCCACCCAGGCAATATGTCGGTTAATCCTTCCCTTATGGTTATAATTTTTGAAATAATTTATTGAGGTGAAATTCACTTAACCTAAAATTAACCATTTTAAAATGAATAATTCAGAGACATTTAGTACATTCACAATGTTGTACAGCTATCACCTGTTGAGTTCCAAATGATCATAGCTTTTAATTTACCTCAATGTGTCCCCAAATAGACTACATCTTTGCAACCACAATACTGCACACAAAATAGATGCTCAATAAATAAATAAAAATGAATCAAATATTCAACAATGGAAAAGCACCTTATGGATTATTTTTCTCCTTTTTTATTACCTAGTTTTAGAAAAAATATGGAATTAAGCCTCATGTTCTAGGAAGATTTATAACATAAAAGGAAAAGATAGAAAAGTCTCAAATTTATATTAAGGAAATGGATATTCAGAATCAAAGTTTATAATTTGCCTTTTAAAAAATCTATTGGACAAATATTTATTGAGAATTTACTTAGGTGTCAGGAACTTTTCTAAGCACTGAGGAATACAGCACTGAACAAAACAGACAAAGTCCCTGCCCTAAAGCTTACACCCTCGTAGGGGAAGGGATACAATAAACATAATAAATTAAGTATAAGGCATTTCAGAACGTGGTAAATGCTATGGGGGAAAAAAATATCAGAGCCAAGTAATTAGATCAAAGTTTTAGATGGGAGATATGAGGAGGGATTGTAATTTTAAATAGGTTGGTCAGGGTGGGCCTTATTGAGAAGGTGAGCAGGTGTAAGTAAAGAGCTGAAGGAGGTGAGAATGTGAGTCATACAAATATTTGAGGGAAAAGGCAAGGCTAAGGCCTTGAGGCAGGAACATGCTGATGTGTTCAAGAATCCTAACAATACCAGAATGGCTGGGACAGAGTGAGTTGGGAAAGCTTCTGGCCTTGAAAACTTACAAGAATGGAGTTACCATTAATGGAGATAGAGATGGCCTCTGGCAGGTTTGGGAGGGAAAATTAGGGGTCTAGTGTGAGGCATGTTGGAGATGACTATTTCTCCAAGTAGGGGTGTGATGGGAGATGGATATATGGGTCTAGAGAAGAGAGAGGTATAGGCCTGAGATGTAAAATTAGGAATCACAGCACTAGAGGGTACTGAAAGTCTTAAGACTGGATGAGATCTAAAGAAGTGAGGCCCAAGGACTGAACTCTGCAGCACTCCCCTGTTAAGATTTAAAGAGAAGAGAAATCTGCAAAGATGACTCAGGAGGAAGGATGACTCCAGAGAGGCAGGAGGAAAACTAAGAGTGCATGAGGTCACAGAAGCCAAGAGAAGAAAAGTGGTTCTAGAAGGAAGGAGTAATCAACTGTATTAAATGCCACTGACAGATGAAGTAGGATGAGAATGGAGAACTGACCCCTGGATTTAGCGAGGTGGAGGTCACCAGTGAGCTTAACAAGAGTATAAATGGTGTAAGAATCTGATGGAGCAAGTTTAAGAGAGAATGAGAGAAGAGGAATTAGAGACAATGGGTTTAAAAGTTTTAAAGAATTTTTACTGTTAAGGGAAGCAGAGAAAGAGGAGTGAGATTAATCCAGGCTTATTTCTTCATTTAAGATGGGAAAAATAATAGCATGCTGATGGGGAATGATCCAGTAGAGAGCAAAAAATTAAAGACATAAAAGAAGCAGGGGAGAATTGCTAGTGATCCATCCTTGAATAGGTGAGAAGTAATGGAATGCACACACGTGGATGGGCTGACCACTGGATTGTAGACAGGTCAACCATAGTTAAAAGAGACAAATCAGGATATAGGGAAATGCTTGCTGGTGGATGGGCAGACATGGTATATGGTAATGAAGTATGCAGAAGTTCTCTTCTGGGTGCTTGAATTTTCTCAGCGAAATACGCAGCAAAGTAACCAGCTATAAGAGGGTAATAGAGAAAGGATTAGAATAGAAGAGATGTGAAAAAAAAAGTCATTTTATAATTTTTTTAAAAAGATTTTATTTATTGGGGGCGCCTGGGTGGCTCAGTCGTTAAGCGTCTGCCTTCGGCTCAGGTCATGATCCCAGGGTCCTAGGATCGAGCCCCACATCGGGCTCCCTGCTCAGCGGGAAGCCTGCTTCTCCCTCTCCCGCTCCCCCTGCTTGTGTTCCCTCTCTAGCTGTCTCTCTCTGTCAAATAAATAAATAAAATCTTAAAAAAAAAAAAAGATTTTATTTATATGAGAGAGAGTGAGAGAGAGAGTGCATGCACAGAGGGAAAGAGACAGACTCCCCGCTGAGCAGAGAGCCTAATCCCAGGACCCCAAGATCATAACTTGAGCGGAAGGCAGACACTTAACTGACCGAACCATCCAGAGACCTTGAGAAAAAGTCATTTTAGAAATCATTTTGGATTGTGCTACTCAAAGTGTGGCCCAAGGTCTTGTGTAAACTGTTACTGGTCTGCAATAAATAATTTAACAGTGCAGAAATTGAGAAGTGTGCCTCATGTGATCAATGGGTTTCACTGTACAGCTCACTTTCCATGAACATGTACAATTTTCATGATTTTATTTCTTCTTTTCCTGTGTTATGGTTATTCTGTGCATAGTTGTTGAATTATAATTTCATTTTGGTTAAATCTAATTAAAAATTGGGACTTGTGTATTTACATCTTTTTAAAATTTCAATTTTCTTAACTATTCATTTTATTGTATTTTGTTCACAGTCGGGTGGAGAAAACACTGGTCCTTCACCGCACATAGATTGAGAAGCATTAGTTCAGGAGAGCTGGACAATAATTAAGCTAGGAAAATGTTTTTTGATTGCCACACAGCATTAGGGGCTCACATGAGGTTTGCAGCCATTAGTTTAAAGACCGTCAGCATGATGGATCTTCTGCAGACACATTATGCTGCATGGAAGCAGGGCAAGACAGAAGAGGGGCAGGATTTGACTGAGCTATCGCGTTGCCAAGTAAGCATGATAATGCATGAGAAGGGCAAGGAAATAGTATGCAAGGGATTGATCAGAATGGCTGACCATGGAATTCAGGCTGGGTGAAGAGGGAAGAGAGGATATCAGAGGTCTAAGGGTCAGAAAAGGTTATAGCATCAATGGACCATGGGTCTCAAAAGGACTGAAGGATTGTTGGAATAAGGGATGAGCTAGAAAGCAGAAGGTGATGAGGAGAGTGTAAAATGCATGAAATTGAGAATATGAAGAAGTTGTAGCGATGAGGTGGGGTAGAGGAAAAGATTCTTGGAGGAGAGAGGTCAAGGACCTCAGACCCAGTGTGTTGGAAGAAGCGTCTCTGCAGATTTTGGAATCATCACAAAATAAGGCCAAAGTAGTGCTGAAGCTAATGATAATGAGCCAGGAGCTCAAATCAACAAAAAATGAAAAGGAATGACTGAAAAGGAAGATGACTATAAGAGGAGATGCAGGATTTGGACTTTTTAGGGAAAATGAGGGAGGGCAGGAAGCAGTCAGAAAGAGGAAGAACAACTACTACAGGCAGCGTGGTATGAGGGCTGTGGGAGAAAAACAGCCATCACTTGACAGGACCTCACAGAAGATGGTGTTCTCAGGGAAAACACAGGTTCTCTTGAAACCAAGAAGTTAAGGGATGCCTACAAAGAACAGCTGGAAGAAACAGCTGGGTTTGCTGATGATGGACTGTGACTTGCAGAGGGTATAGTGATAGGGTTTTAAGAGGTGGTAAAAGATGTGCAGAAGGCAAGGACAGAAAAGAGGATTTACAGAGCCATATACAGACTGTGGGAGATGAGGGGTTCCCCATTTGTCCAGGGCTACTCAAGATGACTGGCATAAAAACAAAGTATGCAAGATATTGTTTCAGAAAGTTACTCCTCATGGACAGTTATTTTATGAGACAAAGGTGGGGCCCAGGCCTGGAATACTCAATTGATCAGTAATCTTTAATCAGTGGATTTCACCTTGGTTCTAGATAAGGCATGTTTCTTGACTTATGCTCTCTATCCTGACTATTTAATTTCTTACAGTACTAAATTGAATAAAAGGTAGATAAGGGCAGAAAGATAGCAAATGATCTATTCATAACACTCATTAATAGCTCTGATAAATGACTGCTGACAAAGCAGGTTGGTTAAAATGAACATTTTCAATTATCTGTTTATTCAAACTGGATAACTAGAAATCTTCTATACTAATATTCACTCCACCAATTTTTATTATGTTTTAACTTAATATAAACACAGCAACATGTACTAGACTATCCCAGAAAAGGCTGACCTTTATTACATTATTTTAATAAAATAAAACTTAATAATATTAAAATACTGGAAAAGGGTCATGGGTAGGGAGATGGTAACAAAAGCAAGGCAGATTTTTCAATAGATGGAGAAAAAGAAAAAGCATCATAAAGAGCACCTGAGCTAGGCCCTCAGAAGTAAGAATTAAAATAAAAGAGGGGCGCCTGGGTGGCTCAGTTGTTAAGTGTCTGCCTTCAGCTTGGGTCATGATCCCAGGGTCTTGGGATGAAGCCCCGCATCGGGCTCCCTGCTCAGCAGGAAGCTGGCTTCTCCCTCTCCCACTCACCCTGCTTGTGTTCCCTCTCTCGCTGTCTCTCGCTGTCAAATAAATAAAATCTTTAAAAAAAAAAAAAAAGAACTAAAATAAAGAAACTAAAATTCTTTTCTTGTTATTACCTTGGCTTTACTATATTAAAGACTGCTGAGTAAGAGAAGGGATGGAAAAGAAAAGGGACAGAGACGAGGAGAAGAGAAAAGGGAGATAGCCACAGCCGAGAGCTGAGAAACGTATTTGCTGTTCACTGCTGCCCCTGAACTCACTTCCCAGGAAGGATGACTTACTAAACTGGTATTTTACCTACAGCTTTTTAGGTATTTACCTCTATTTTTGGCAAGTAATCTTTGTCATTTGTTGAGCCAGATCTTTTCTTCTCCTCCCCTCTCATTAATCCCTCTTCTTTGTCAAGAACATATTGTTTATGCTGTGGAGGTAGGGGGTAAAGCGGGGTTATGGACCTACCAAATCAGAATGATCTCAACTCTCTGACAGATCAGCAATAAGCAGATGAGTTATTTGGATGTGGAAGGACTTGTACACTGTCACAGTTTGAGTAAAGTAGTAAATAGCATATGATAAGCTCAAGGGTTTTTCTTCATTTAGAAAGACAAAGAGTTCATCTAGAGCTCGATGCCGGGCTAACTACATTCTGCCAACCTCTCCAGATGTACCCGCGGCCCTTCTCTCCCTTTGGTGCAAGAGCAATCTTGTTTTCCTCTGGCTTCAAGTTACGTCTGGCTAGTAGGTAACAACTGGCAAGAAATCAGAAGGCAAGAAAAGAGCTGGAGGGTTTCTTCTCCTTTGCTTCCTCCCTGCTGGCCATCTTTGTTTGGGCAGAAGCCATGCTCTTCTGGGTAATGCTACACTAACTGCCAAGCAGCCCTCTCGTGCAACCCATCCTCTGGTTTCCAGAAGCACCGCTCCCTTCTTGGCCCTGAAAGTCTAGGGTGATAACAAGATTTCTGCTGTTACTAGTTCATGGTGCTTCACACTCTTTGGTGGGTCCCTTATGCTGTCCATGTCTCTGTCAATAGTCCCTTCATTAAACCTCTCTCAGTGAATCCCTGAGAGTGCCATCTGTTACAGTAGCTACACGGACATCACGTCCCATAGCCCTTCCGAGCAATTTTTGGAGCCAGGTCTACCAAATCCAATCTGTTCTCATTCCAAAATACTCAACTCAATATCTATTTCACTGTTCCTCAATGAAAATCCAACCCTATCTTGTTGAACTCGCTCCTTCATGACAACTGGATATCATCATGACGCGAGCAACCCGTTAGACTTACAGGCATACCTCAGAGACATTTCAGGTTCAGTTCCAGACCACCACAACAAAGCGAATCTAATGGGTTTTTTGGATTTCCAGTGCACATAAAAGTTGTGTTTACGTTCTACTGTAGTCTATTAAATGTGCAATAGCAGTATGTCTAAAAAACAATGTACATACCTCAATTTTAAAAAACTTCATTACCAAATAATGCTAGCCATCATCTGAGCTTTCAGGGAGTCATAATCTTTTTGCTGGTGGAGGGTCTTGCCTCGATGTTGATGGCTGCTGACTGATCAGGGTGGGGGTTGCTGAAGGATGGGGTGGCTGTGGCAATTTCTTAAAGTAAGACAACAATGAAGTTTGCCACATCAACGGACTCTTCCTTTCTCAATTTCTCTGTCGCATTCAATGCTGTTTGATAGCATTTTACCCACAGTAGAACTTTTTTTTTTTAAGATTTTATTTATTTATTTGAGAGAAGAGAATGAGAGAGAGAGAGAGAGAGCACATGAGGGGGGGGATCAGAGGGAGAAGCAGACTCCCCGCTGAGCAGGAAGCCTGATGTGGGACTCGATCCTGGGACTCCATCCCGGGACTCCAGGATCATGACCTGAGCCGAAGGCAGGCGCTTATCTGACTGAGCCACCCAGGCGCCCCACAGTAGAACTTTTTAAACTTGGGGTCAGTCCCTTCAAACCCTGCTGTTGCTTTATCAACTACGTTTATATAATATTCTAAATCCTATGTAGTCATTTCAACAGTCTTCACAGCATCTTCACCAGGAGTAGATCCCATCTCAAGAAACCACTTTCTTTGCTTATCCCCAAGAAGGACTCCTCATCCATTCAAGTTTTACCATGGGATTGCAGCACTTCAGTCCCATCTTCAGGCTCCACTTCCGAGTCTAGTTCTCTTGTTATTTCGATGACATCCACAGTTGCTTCCTCCTCTGAAGCCTTGAATCCCTGAGTCATCCATGAGAGTTCGAATCAGCTTTGTCCCCCAACTCCTGTTAATGTGGATATTTTGACCTGTTCCCATCCATGAATCACAGGCATTCTTAAAGGCATCTAGAACGGTGAATCCTTTCCAGAAGGTTTTCAGTTTACTTTGCACAGATCCATCTTTGGCAGCTATAGCCTTATGAAATGTAGTTTTTGGGTTTTTTTTTTTTTGAGAGAGAGAGAGAGCACGAGCACACACACAGGTGGGGGAAGGGGCAGAGGAAGAAGGAAAAAGAATCTTTTTTTTAAAAGATTTTATTTATTTATTTGAGAGAGAATGAGATAGAGAGAGCATGAGAGGGGGGAGGGTCAGAGGGAGAAGCAGACTCCCTGCCGAGCAGGGAGCCCGATGCGGCACTCGATCCTGGGACTCCAGGATCATGACCCGAGCCGAAGGCAGTCGCTTAACCAACTGAGTCACCCAGGCGCCCAAAGGAGAAAGAATCTTAAGCAGGCTCTGTGCTAGGCATTGGGGCTGGATCTCACGACCCTAAGACTATAACCTGAGCCGATATCAAGAGTCAGTCGCTGAACTGACTGAGCCACCCATGAAATGTATTTCTTAAAGAATAAGACTTGAAGGTCAAAATTACTCTGTCTTCCATGAGCTGCAGAATGGACACTGCGTTAATTAAAACAACATGAATCTTGATATACATCCCCATTAGGATTCTTGGGGGACCATGTGCATTGTCAGTGAGCAGTCATACTTTGAAAGGAATCTTCTTTCCTGAGCAGGACATCTCAACAGTGGGATTAAAATATTTCAGGAAACCGTGTAGTAAACAGATGTGCTGTGATCCGGGCTTTGTTTTTTCATTTCTAGAGCACAGGCAGAGTAGAATTAGCATGATTCTTATGGGCCCTAGGGTTTTCGTAATGGGAAATGAGCACTGGCTACAACTTCAAGTTACCAGCTGCATGAGCCCCTGACAAGAGAGTCAGCCTGTCCTTGGAAACTTTGAAGCCAGGACTGACTTGTCCTCTCTAGCTCTGAAAGTGCTAGGTGGCATCTTCATCCAACAGAAGGCTGTTCGTCTACCCTGAAAATCTGTTGTGTCGTGTAGCCACCTTCAGGAATGATCTTAGCTAGATCTGCTGGAGAACTTGCTGCAGCTTCTGCATCAGCACCTGCTGCTTCACCTTGAGCTTTCATGTACTGGAGGTGGCTTCTTTCCTTCCTTAAGCCTCATGAACCAACCTGTGCTGGCTTCGTTTTCTTCTGCAGCTTCCTCACCTCTCTCAGCCTTCACAGAATTGAAGAGAGTTAGGGCCTTGCTCTGGAATAGGCTCTGGCTGAAGGAAATGTTGTGGCTGGTTTGATCCTCTATCCAGACCACTGAAACTTGCTCTGTCTCAGCAATAAGGCTGTTCCACTTTCTTATCACTCCTGTGTTCACTGGAGTAGCACTTTTAATTTCCTTCAAGAACTTTTCTTTTGCATTCATAAGCTGGTTTGGTGCAAGAGGCCTAGCTTTCAGCCTCACTTGGCATTCAACATGCCTCCCTCACTAAGCTTACTCATTTCTAGCTTTTGATTTAAAGTGAGAGATATGAGAGTCCTCCTTTCACTTGGAACACTTAGAGGCCATTGTAGGGTTATTAACTGGCCTATTTCGATATTGTTGTGTCTCAGGGAATCTCAGACAGGCTAGAGAAGAGGGAGAGGGATGGGGGCAGCCGTCGGCGGAGCAGTCAAAACATACACATTTATCAATTAAGTTCACCATTTTAGATGGGTACGGTTCATGGTGCCTCAAAATGATTACAACAGTAACATCAAAGATCACTGATCATAGATCACCATAACAAATACAATAATAATGGAAAAGCTTGAAGTGATAATTACCAAAATGTGACACAGAGACACGAAATGAGCATATGCTACTGGAGATATGGTGCCAACAGACTTGCTCAGCACAGGCTTGCCACAAACCCTCAAATTGTTAAAATGTGGTATCTGCCAAGTGCAATAAAGTGAGGTTCAATAGAAGGAGGTATGCCTGTACTTAAAATTTATCATTCATACAGCCTCCATTTCTATAAATGTCTCATAACAAAATGCAAATAAAAACTAGCTTTCAGGAATCTGGTCAGAAAGAGAAGTAGCGGGGTGCCTGAGTGGCTCAGTCGTTAAGCATCTGCCTTCGGTCCTGGGGTCCTGGGATCGAGCCCCACATTGGGCTCCCTGCTCCACGGGAAGCCTGCTTCTCCCTCTCCCGCTCCCCCTGCTTGTGTTCCCTCTCTCGCTGTCTCTCTCTCTCTGTCAAATAAATAAATAAAATCTCTTAAAAAAAAAAAAAAAGAAAGAAAGAAAAAAAAGAAAGAGAAGTAGCTTTCCTCAGAAATATCCATCTCACCTCCTTCTCCTTGTTGAGCAACACCAACTGGCTGTCTGTGAGGATGCAATACTTCCGCTCCCATGCTGTGGTCTCTGTGTAGGGTGACTGGCCACAAGACAGACGATGGGTAGGTGGCCCCTTGACATCTGAGTGACAAATATGAAAAACAAAAGGGAGAAATCAGTATCATGCTTACTTAGTAGACTAGTATTTCAAATGTAAAATTCTTCAAAATTGAATTAAATAGTTTTAAACATGAACCTAAATGCTAAGTTGAAAACTTAACCTCCTTTGAAGAAAATAAACTATTATAAACAGAGGGAAAATTGGTGCTTTAGTCTGAAGAAAAGGCTGAAACCCTAGAAAGAATTGTTGGCACAAACCTGACACAGTAATCACCACTGTACATGTACTAAAACAATGGGAGGTTGCTTCACAGCTAAACTAACATCATTCAAAATAAAGAGGTGGGGATGACTCAGAGACAAGAACAAAAGAGAGAGCCTCTCGTCTTCAGGAGGACGACGTTGTACGTACACTTTGAGAGTACTGCTGACCCCAGACAAAGAATGAAGCTATTATCAGCCAGTGTCTTCAAAATGGCTTTATTTCTAGTCACGCGCAAAAATTAAAAATATTTAAACTATAGCATCATATTACCACTAGAGGCCAGTAAGATCTTAAAAACACAGAAAGCAACTTCCTCAAGGCAAGATCTAAATATATTACCATCAGGTCTCTTAGAGGTGGAGGTACACATCAGAGCTAAATGTCTGACTCTTCTCAAATGTCTCATTTCCCCATTAAATACCAAGTGGTTACTCTTACTTTGTTACTTTAAATTTTTTTGATATGAACTGTTTACTCATTTAGGCTGCTATAAAACTT
Source organism: Neomonachus schauinslandi (assembly GCF_002201575.2). Classification (NCBI taxonomy): domain Eukaryota; kingdom Metazoa; phylum Chordata; class Mammalia; order Carnivora; family Phocidae; genus Neomonachus; species Neomonachus schauinslandi. The sequence continues at coordinate 48,507,298 of NC_058408.1, forward strand.
GCAACACATCTTAATCAAAACTACACATTAGATCCGCTAAAGAAGGCTTTTATGACAGTTGAATATTAAAAGTTCTTTAGCCACGAAGGACTCATTCCTGTCAGGAATATACTGAAGGGATGATTTTAAAGACATTATTTATTACAATGTAGTTATTATGCTAGAGGAGCATCTCAAACCGAAGAAATTAGAAAACAAACACCTATGATGAGGGCAGGAGAGTTGTAAATCATAAATAAGCACATTTTATCTATTACATGAGTGTTTTCGTTACTATTACTTTCTACAAGACTCTTTATCACAGGACGATAGGCATTGCTGCTACTGGCTTTGAGGAAATACAAATAATGTCCTAGATATTTTATACGATAATCACCCAAACAAGCAAAGGGATAGCTGGAATTCTGTCAGAAACAAACAAGTCCGTAACTAGGGCACTTAGGTGTAGGTCTCTCCTTTTGCATTGCCTTGTTATTTTCATTGCTCCTCCTGGCTTAACTTCCTTTGCTCTCTAAAAATCTATCTAAACTTGTTGCTCTGCATATTTAGGGGAGCTTATCAACTACCCTACAAATAACTCAGTCACAGAACCCATGTTACTGGGGCTTGGCTGGACATGCTACTAATTCTTAGTTCACTGCTTTCCTTTATCCCCCCTCATTGTTCTGGGTCTGTCTCCTCTGCACTGTGCACAGAAGTACATCTATAGCTTCTCCAGTCCACAAACTCTCTTCCCTACCCTCAAGTCTCCCCTTGTATTCTAAAAGAGCACCTAAAATTAAAGTTTTCTTTAGACTTCAAAATGTCCTGAAGTTATCACAAAAAGCTTGAAACGAGGTGACTCTTAATCCTTTCTGACACATATAGATGATTCTTGCCTGTACTTAAAAGCCATGTCAAGGGCGCCTGGGTGGCTCAGCTGGTTAAGCGACTGCCTTCGGCTCAGGTCATGATCCTGGAGTCCCGGGATCGAGTCCCACATCGGGCTCCCTGCTCGGCAGGGAGTCTGCTTCTCCCTCTGACCCTCCTCCCTCTCATGCTCTCTGTCTCTCATTCTCTCTCTCTCAAATAAATAAATAAAATCTTTTAAAAAAAAAAAGCCATGTCAAAGCTGATTTTCTTCACATGATTTGGACAAACAAATGGGTTCGATTTTTACCACAATGCAGGCCTATTTTTAGAGTCAAATACCAACTCCACTTCAACAGAGAGGGATGCACCTACTGTAGGTGGAAATGCGGTGGTTTTGTGGCCTAGACAAGTTTTCATTCAAATGACTAACCTGCTTACGTAAGTTAGCCATGGGTGACCTAAGCTGCCCACTGTAATTTAATTTGAACAGTAATCTTAGGATCTATACTAAGCAAGAAGACACTGATAGGCTCTGTCCAATAAAATTAGAACACAGGATACTATATTTATAGCATAACTCAGGTTTCCTGACCAAACAGAAATCTGTATCAACACTGAATTTAAGAAAGCCTAAATTCCCTTCCCTGTGTCATCCTAAGTAATTCTCCTAAAGTCTCACTGTCTCATGTTCTCCCTTCCTTCAACCTGGGCTTTGTTGTTGGTTTCTTTGTGGTATTGTGAAACAAGACAGTGTCTCACACAGCATTTTGGGACCCCAAACTATTCCTCCCCAGTGCTAAAGGTAGAATGAAGTAGGGAGCAATACCACTATATTTAAAAAATAAATAAAAAAATATTCTGTCTAAAAGATGAGATTGGTTAGCCATGTTATAAATTTTACAGTTTCACATTTATTATCTAATACCCACTTTTTGATCACTTTGTATGAATGTATACCAAGGAAGAAAACATGAGAGAAGTTAGAATAAGTGATTTTGGGGGGTTCTTTTAAGCACTTCTGGTGGATTAAGGTTTAAAAGGCATTTTAAATAACAAGATAAAATAAGATTCTAAAATAACCTATAGATTTTTTTTTTTTAAAGATTTATTTTTTATTTTATTTATTTATTTGAGAGAGAGAGAACGAGAGACAGAGAGCAGGAGAGGGAGGAGGGTCAGAGGGAGGAGAAGCAGACTCCCCGCCAAGCAGGGAGCCCGATGCGGGACTCGATCCCGGGACTCCAGGATCATGACCTGAGCCGAAGGCAGACGCCCAACCATCTGAGCCACCCAGGCGCCCCTAACCTATAGATTTAACTCATTCATTCTATCATGTCCTTGTTTCCATGTTTACGTCAAGATTTAACAGTACCCTTGTAAAGCCTATATACTAAGATTATATTATATTACCACAGGACAGGCTCATCTTACCAATACTACCCCTCAATCAGTCAATCAATCAATCAATCAATATCAATCTCTCTCTCTCTCTCCCTCTCAGCTCTAGTAACATACTTCGAACTTTTGACTTCCAATTACATTTAGTGTCTAAAATTTATTAAAGAAAAGGATAACAGAATTACAAATAAGAATCTTAATAGCAAAACTGGAAAAAAAAATTTAGCCTTCCATTGTCCCAGTCCTATAAAGCTCCTAAGGGCGTTGGATGCCGGCTTTACTACAAATATTGAATAATTTTAGAAACATTAAAAAGCATCAGAGGTGGGCGCCTGGGTGGCTCAGTCGGTTAAGCGTCTGCCTTCAGCTCAGGTCATGATTCCAGGGTTCTGGGATTGAGTCCTGCGTCAGCTACCTGCTCAGTGAGGAGCCTGCTCCTCCGTCTCTCTCTACCCCACCCCCCTGCCCATGCTTTTTCTCCTGCTCTCTCTCAAATAAATAAATAAAATCTTAAAAAAAAAAAAAGCATCAGAAGTTACTCACTGGATCCCTTTGGAAAGCACTTCTCTAAGACTGGCTATTATCATGTGGGGACTAGGAATTCTCAAATTTCTTTTGATCTTAGGGTCCCTTTAAACTCTTAAAATTATTGACGAGCTCAAAGACTTTTTATTTGTATGGGCCATATTTATCAATATTTACCATATTAGAAATTAAAACAGAAATTTTTAAAAAAATAGTTATTTAATGGTAAGAAACCTACTGCATATTAATACACATAACATATTTTTAATGAAATGTAACTATTATCCAAAACAAACAAACAAAAATAAGTGAGAGGAGTGATGCTGTTTTAAGTTTTGGAAATCTCTTTTTTGAAGTCTGGCTGAATAGAAGATGACTGGGTTCTTATATTTGTTTCAGCATTGCATCTATTGCTTCATGTTGTTTGGTTGAAGTATATGGAGAAACTCTGGGCTCACACAGACATGCAGTTGGAAGGGAAGGGTATTTTAATAGCATTTTTAGATAACTGTGGATCATCTTTTTTAATACTATACCAAAGCCTGACAAGAGGATACTTCGTAAAAGTGAGTAAAATGTGGAATCTGACACCACAGCAATGAACTTTTCATACTCTGTTACATTAAAAATCATTGGTGTACCTTATCTTTGAATGGATTTTTTTTACCCATATGCATGAGTTTTTAACATCATACACTGATCATTTCCAAAACACTGGGTTAGTTTTGCAGATTTTCCAAATTATGGCACTTTTCATTATGTAATATCAAAAAATCGTATTCATTAATCTTCAGAAAAGTCTTGACCTTACCACAGAAGTCTTTACTGGGAAGCTATCAAGCATTTTTTGTCTTGAATTTTATCATTAGCAATAAATACTGTTGGCTTTTTCTCCTTAAATGAGAGCTTTATGTCTTTCTTTTTCCAGAAAATGTCTGCCAAATAGCCCAAACCAAAGAACTATAGTCTTTCAGTTGTTGTTTCAAAGTAAAAGCGGTGTTCCATGAAAACAAGAGGCAAGTTCAGCCATTTGCACAAAATGCTTTCTGTTGTGATAGCTGTCATACTTCAGTATGCAGCTCATGGGTGCTTCTCAATGTCATCAGACAGAATGTTAAAAAGATGTGAACTCGGGGTGCCTGGGTGGCTCAGTCGTTAAGCGTCTGCCTTCGGCTCAGGTCATGATCTCAGGGTCCTGGGATAGAGCCCCGCATCAGGCTCCCTGCTCAGCGGGAAGTCTGCTTCTCCCTCTCCCACTCCCCCTGCTTGTGTTCCCTCTCTCACTCTGTCTCTCTGTCAAATAAATAGGTAAAATCTTTAAAAAAAAAAAAAAAAAAGATGTGAACTCTAGGGTTGAGAGTCAATAAAATTAAGGACTTTCGCTGAGTTCTCCAGGATTTTCTGAAAACTATCTGTTTGCCCCTCCTGTGTGTGGCGGAGGAGAATGCAATGACTATTGATAGTTTGGAGCCACCTCCTTGATCTTACTACTATTTCCTCAGTGGGTCTACTCATAATTGCTTTTCCATCACCAGTGCCAAAGTCCATACAGTTTTTTTTTAAAAAGGGCAAGTTTATTGTGAAAATAGTTTTAACCTAACAGATCAGGGGGATCCTTGGGTTCTAGGGTTCCAGAGACCATACTTTAAAAACCACTACTTAGACACAGGAAGCCAGTGAGGATTCCAAGGAAATCTGGCAACAGCTTGCTAAGATAAAGTAAGCAGAAAAAAACCAGAGGTCTTATATAATGGATGAGAGACTAATGTAATGGCCTGGCATGGGATAATTATTAGGGTCACAGACTGGTGACAGTGAAATAGAAAGAAAGGGTTCATGTGACCCTAATTTCGAAATAGGAATTTAGCAGGGAAGTCCGCAACCAATTTTTTCAAAACAGGAATAAAGAAAACCTAAAGGGAAGCTTTTGAATTTGAAATGAATTAGAAGGAGTCACTGTAATCCATTATATCCAAATCACTTCAAAACAGCATTCAAAATGCCAGATTACTTAGTCTACCTGTCAATCTAAAAGTCAAACCCTGGGCCTCCTCAAGCACTAATATAAATTTAGTAACTACCTGGTAAGGAAACAACAGCAACAACAATTTTCTTGTGTATAACCCTTCCTCATAACCCTTCCTTGTAACCAGAGAAGGCGGCATCAGGGCCTGTCACACCCTTTGACAAAGATGATGAATAAAAACGGAAATTCTAGTAGGTATAATCTGTAACTAGTCTTGCTGTAACTTTTCTCTTAGAGGGTAAGCATCTTCTTGTCTCTTCCAGATTTAGAAAGCATCTCAAAAGACTTACAGTAGGAAAGTATTAAAGGGATCTGACTGAAAGCAGAAAGAGGAGTAAGGAGAGTGGAAAAGAACAAGTCCATGACCAAATATGGAGAATGTCAAAGAAAAAACAGCTGTGAGATATTTTATTATTTTATCATACAGCTCCATAGAAGTTCATCTGAGTTGCTTTTGTATCACATCATTTACTAGCCACGTGTTCTTTTAAAATTCCAACATTATTAAGTTAAATGCAATTGGTAAAATCCTAAACCTATTTACTGCCATCCAAAGCAAGCTTTACAGAGTATTCTACAGAGAGACTCTTCCAACTAACACAGGCCCTAAGGTTTTCATTCAATCTCAATAGCCTTTCATTGATTCTTAGTACCAACCTAAAAAAAGCAAAAACAAAACACGGTTTTGGGAAATCTATCTCTACAGGTGAGATTTTAATGTATTAAAAAAGAAACACATTTCTAGCATGTAGTTTTTATAAACCGCAGAGGTCTGAACTACTTAGAAAGATCTATATTTTCATGTGTGTGTGTGTGTTTATTTCCATGCCAGAGCCAACCCAGTTTATTAATGGCAAGTTCTTCCCAACATTCAAAATTCAATCATCAGACTCATTTTCATTCTGAATTTGGTTAGAATTCGAAGTCAAAGTATAAACATTACTTTATTAAGTCTTGGAACTGGAGTGACCACTTTTCTTACAGAAGTAAAAATACATCTAAATAACTTTACCACAGAGCTATGCCATTCAAACTAGCTAAGAACGTGTCAATTTCCGGAACTACACAAGGGCTATTTTTCTCTTCACCAAAATGTTCAAAACAGTTTTAACAGAAGTTCAAGTTTAAATATCATTTATATTCATAGGCCAACTAACAAGCTATATTTTCAACAGATAGTTCTTTATTTTTCTAAAAAGAATAAAAGCCTTGCCCTGCCATACAGCTTTAAAAATGTGGTATATTCTTGGCTATTTTCTACAGGCAATTTCTGTTGCAACAGAAGAAATGTTAGAGTTGCCACGTGAAGACGGTTTTTAATCATAATGTCCATAACTGTAACATGCTGCTCAGCAGCAGCCCCCTGACGTTAGATACATGACCAAGTAATTTTATAAATGTGTTAATGCTGTCTGCTCAAGACTTAATGTGGCTGCCATCAATTACTGCATCAATATATTTTAAGTCACTCTCTTTCATTTTTATAGTATTGAAAGGAAAGACAAAACCAATCAGGTCATTAAAGTTTAATTTTCTTTATTTTCCCCTCCTTACATTTCCACCCTCCATATTCTGTCAAAATGTCAGAAAAATACCTATTTGCAGAATAAGCAAACAAAAATCTTCTTATAATAACTACCCAAACATAAAATTATTGGTTATGAACTCTGCTTTGTCCTGACATGCAATGAACCCTTGGGCTGGCAAATTACATTACAGTGCATACAAATCGATGGCCCCAGTAGATTTAAATATGGTCACACTCACCTTGGTGAGTAATAAGGATACTAAGTAATAAATTATTCAGTATGTTTAAGATATAAAATCATTGCTAGGTCAGAAATGTTTGCCTTTATGGAAATACATTTTAGTCTATCATAAATTCACTATGAGACCGTAACTATTTGGTAAAATGAATTTATATTGTGTCTTTTATGCTTAGCTAGCCATTTATGTTTCCTTCTCAACTCTGGAGGCTTAATTGCCATGCTACTTGATCACTGGTGGCTAGTCAGTAAATCCCCTATGCTGCCCATTACCCTTTTTAAGAGAAAGGGAGGGCAGTTAGGAGACATCAAGGGACACTTCTTTCTGGTGAGTGATTTCCTTTAGACTAAGATTTGCAAAGGCTCCCTTTGCTGCCTGCCTCTCAGTCTCAGCAGCACCAGGGCCTACGCCCGGGGCTTCTACCTCTGCTCCATCACAGGCCAGAGTTACCTGGTAACAACGTAGTAAGTTCCTTGAAGGCCTGACCTTTATAGTAGACAATCAGATGTTTGATAAAGGTAACACTTCTTTTTTTAGAAGAACTAATTTTAATTGGATGCTATTATCTACCTATTTTAAAGAAGATGACCGGGGTGGGAAACGATTACCGCGATGGTTCCACCTTGCATCTCCTTCCATGTCGCTAGTACAGTTTGCACTGCACCTGATCATGTGTGCCGTTCAAGAGCAGGCAGAACAGATGATACAGTTTTCTGCTGCTTTTCGGACATGCATTAGAAGGAATAAGTCTCATAATTCCCACACAGGGCCAAGTACTGCTTAAGCAACTCCATGGCTTGGGTAACTGAATGGAATGTAGTGGATGAGGCCACGTTTGGATGACAGACGGCAGTCAATCACACCCTGTACTTCAACCCCAATAGGACCACTTAACATCTACAGTTCATACTCTCACCTAAACAGAAAAATATAAAATACTCAAAACAATTCACTTATATACTAATCCTTAGAAGGAAAAAAAGGTCTATATGCAAGATTTTTTTAAATAGCCAAGTATTGTGCAAATTTAAGAAAAGTGTAAGAAAATACTAATCTGTCCCTTAAAACATAACCATGGCCTTATAGAAATGATCAAAACTCAAGATGCTTTTTATGTCTCATATTGCTGCTACTGGTAGAAAAATGAACTATACTAAGAATCAATCTCAAACACCATGTAATACTCATTTCTTCTGTTATATTTAGCACCTCTTCCTATATTAATATACCCCCCCACGCTTGCCTCTTTTTGAATTGAATCTCTTCACTTTCCTTTAGGGGCAGCTGCTGTGGGGGAAAAATCAGAGCTTTAAAAGGAATGTGATTCTTAGTGGAGAAGGAAAAACAGAGTAGTTTACCACTATTGAGAGATCGGTTTCTGAGGTTTTAGCAATTGGTTATACAGCCAATACTGTAAGAGTATCTCTCTATCTAAAGGAGCAAAGAAGGCAGACTACATTAAAAATAAAACCTATCAAGAGTTTGGCAGCATTAAAAAATTTTAATAGCCCTACCTCTCTCCACAGAATCAACTGAAATAGAATTACAGAGCTAAATATGCATCTCTTCTGAACTGTGACCTGTTTGAGTCACAAATCACTGAGCCTACAGTGAAAACTATCAAGGAGATAATACAGGCTTCTCTAAAGAATCCTATCAGTCACTCACTGCTAAGTCGACAACCCAGTTGAGTCAGCTCAGTCCTGACGCAACTTAGCTGACTTACATAAGGAGTGAAAAACCTTTCTTTTTATCAAAAACCACTGACCTCAAATCAGGAGGAGGGAACAAATACCTAAATATGAGACTATAAAGCAGTAAAAGGAAGCATTTAGCATATTCTCTTCAATACATCCAATACAAATAGAACTGACACCCCTCTTATCCAAATCTAATCCATGCCTGCAAATGTGTTGGATGGCAAATTTTCATGTAACAGGAGACTATATTCTGATTTTAAGTGAAAAAAGAAATTTAGCTCAAGCTCATCTAAAACTCCCAATTAATTTCCCCAAATATTAAGTATTCTTAATACTTCATATATACAATATTACAATTGTACATACCTATATGCAATCCACCAAAAACTTCTAAATTAAAAATAAACAAGCAAAATCATTAATATTTAATGAACTTGCTAGTGGGTATGTTTATGCACAATATACAGTATCAGATACAAATTACATTTTCGTCTTAGACTGCAGACATATACTGTAAGGTAAACAATAACCTGTTAAGATGCATAGTGAATGCAAATAGCACTACAAAATAAAATTAACAAGGCTTTCTAAAACTAACACCACTTCCATAATTTTATTGTTTCTCACAAATAGGTAAGAACCACATGCATACGTGCACAGTACATGGGGACATATGCACAGCAAAGCTTATGTCTTTCGTCTTTTGCCTCTCATTAGCCTTTATCATCTCCATCATTTCTCCTACTGTAAGAGGCTTACTAATCCTCCTTGGCTCACCTACTTTTCACAGGCTTTTCCATTATCTTAAAAGATATTTCGACTGCATGAAACCTTTAAACAACACGATCATGAAATACTATCCTGTTGGGAAAACAACATACAGGGGATGGCAGTCTACTCCACTTTCTCTTACCCAGATTCACGTGCAACTTAATGTTTTTGGCCAGAATACACGTGCGAATTTCTTTTAATGGTACTTCAATTTGGATGGTCAATTTTAGGTTAAAAATTTCCAAGTCATTGTAGCAAATATTTGGATGATGAGAGTTCACATATCAAGAGATACTTTCGGGGCGCCTGGGTGGCTCAGTTGCTTAAGTGACTGCCTTCGGCTCAGGTCATGATCCTGGAATACCGGGATCGAGTCCCGCATCCGGCTCCCTGCTTAGCAGGGAGTCTGCTTCTCCCTCTGGCCCTCCCCCCTCTCATGCTCTCTCTCTCTCATTCTCTCTCTCAAATAAATAAATAAAATCTTTAAAAAAAAAAGATACTTTCACATTACAGACAGTAAAGAGAAAAGAATGGATAGAGGGAAGGAATTGATGATAAGTGTAAAGTAGAAGAAATAAAAACAAAGGTCAACACAAAAAGAAATGCAGGTAGAGGGAGGTCCTTTGGGAAACAAATTAGAGTTGAAAGAGATGTTAAAGGCTAGTAAATCACACTCCTTCAGTTCATAGATCATTAAAATGAGGCTCAGAGAGAGAAAATTACTTGCTCAAAGTGATGCACTTAGCAAAGTTATCTTGTAATTTAGTTCTTTGATATGTAATCTAGAATTTTTTCTAGCATATCAGTAAAGCTTCTTCTTGCTTTTTGTTTTGTTTTTAATTCAGTGAATATTTATTTATTGTGCATACAATACTGTACTTGAGCCTGGGAAAATAAGAGTGAGCAGGACAGACCTACTCAATGAACTCATAGAGCTTTAATTTAGTAGAGGGGTAAAATACTGTACAATTAGAATACAGTTAATTTAAACAATTATGATAAACACTGTAAGAAGCAATAGAGGGTGTTGTGAGAGCATATAATAAGAGCAATGGACTTAAGTCTGTGGCATTGTAGCAGCTGGGAAGATGGTCAGTGGGAGAGGGGAATGTAAGTACTAGCATTTCAGGGGAATGAAATCACAGGCCCAAAAGCCTTTGAGGAAGAAAGTGGTTCTGCTCCATAGACACCTAAAAAGGAGGCCTCTCTGGCTACTGCACAGGGAACAATAGGGTAAGGGCAGGAGCTAGGAGGCTGGTGAGATAGTCTGGGCCAAGGTCATGCAGAGAGATCTTGGAACCAGACTAAGGATGTTTGTTGGTCTGGATCTTAGGAAGGAAAGGAAGCCCCTGAAGAATTTTAAACAGAAGAGTGACACTACAGATGCACATTTTTGTCAAGAGGTGAATGGGGTTTCCATTTACTGAGATTTGGAATTCTGGAAGAAAACCAAGTTTGAAGAGTAAGCTGATGAATTTAGTTTGGGTCCAATTAGGGCAAAAAAAAAAAGATCAAGTCAAAGCTAGATCTGCTATCCAGGTCCAAGACCTCTAATCCTGGCCTACAAACGAACCTGGAATTGCTTCAGGGAGTCCACAAATGCCTTATTCAAATTTCATTTCAAGAAATACATGGCAGCTACTAAGGTTAAAATGGAAGACTGGACATATATAATTTCATTTCTTCTCAAAACTCCACTAAAACTAAAGATAAGTTTATATTTATAGATAGAGACAGAGCTAAAACTCCACATACATGGAAAGAAACAGAAATAGGGGAAAAATTAAATAAAATTTTAGAAGCTATGAAGAATATGTTCAAGTGTTAACTGACTTAGCAGGCCTGAGAAAACTGAATCCTAGTCGAAGAGTGAGGAAAGCTAAGAACCAACCCAATTTACATCACAGAATCTTCAAAAAGTTTATGGATAGGCTAGTACTAGGTATCTCTCAGTGGGGAGGAGGGATGGTCTAAAATGAGACCTGGGTAAGTTAATTTAAGAATCAGTGTCCCAAGATCTTCTTTCCAATTAATTCTATAGGCAACTGTCACTCCCCAACTACCCAGGTGAAAGAATGAAGGTTTGCTCTCTTGGAAGGGTAAAATCAAGGGTGAACTAAAGGATGACTGTCACAGTTGAGAAGAGCATAAAATGCTAAGAAGTGCTTTCCACAAAATTCTCTTAAAGCCACTCCCTGCCCCCCAACTGATTCACAGAACTGGCAGATAGACAAATTGCCCTGTGGCAATTAGAAGAACATTCTGTGGGTATCACATCAGCTCAAGAGGAAAGAACCAAACAGAATTCTCCCAACAAATAGCTCATCTAGATCACCTCACACAAAAGCCTTCAGTAGACAAGCCCCAACTCTACACTCCTATCTTCTAGGCAAATCTCTCACCTACAATTCTTAATCTGGAGTAAAGATACCAGAGATCAAAGAAAAGTCCCTACCATGAGAAAACAGAGGTCAAAACAAACAGGAAAAGGCAATCTGAAGGAGACACAAATGATACCAGAAGAAAAAATACAACCAACCATCATTATCCTCAGAGGTATGAGAAGAAATAATGTCCATTAAACAAAAACAGGATGCTTTTTATAAAAAGCAACAATTATAGAACTTAAAAGAGCTTTTTGTATATTAAAAACATGATAGCAGAAATGAAAACAAAACTCAATAGTACAGTTAGAAGATAAAGTTCAGAAAATATCCCAGAAAAAAAAAAAAAAAAAAGACAGAGATGGAAAAGAAAAAGGAAAAGAAACTCGAGAAATTAATCCAGGAGATTCAACATAAAAATATTAGGAAAAAAAGATATCCACCAAAATACATCGCTAATAGGGCGCCTGGGTGGCTCAGTTGTTTAAGCGCCTGCCTTTGGCTCAGGTTATGATCCTGGAGTCCCGGGATTGAGTCCCGCATGAGGCTCCCTGCTCAGCAGGGAGTCTGCTTCTCCCTCTGACTCTCCCCCCCTCTCATGCTCTATCACTATCTCTCTCAATAACTAAATAAATATCTTAAAAAAAAAATACATCGCTAATAAAAAACAGTTCACATGAAAAAGCTCAGGAACAAGAATGGATCCAGACTTCTCAAATGCAACCCAGGAATTTGGAAGACAATGGAGTAATGTCTTTAAACTTCCGAAAGAAAATTATTTCCAACCTAAATTATTCACTTAGCCGAACAATCAAGCATGTGAATAAAATAAAAATGTTTTTGATATTCAAGGCCTCAAATTTTGGGGAGTGTCCTAGTCTGCATGGCTTCCGTAACAAAATACTACAAACTGGGTGGCTTAAGCAACAAAAATTTATTTTCCCATAGGTCTGGAAGATGCAAGCTAATTTGGTTCCTGGTGAGAGCTCTCTTCTGGACTTGCAGATGGCTGCTTTCTTGCTGTGTCCTCTCATGATGGAGAGAAAGAGGTATCTCTTCCTCTTCTTATAAAGGCACCAGTTCTATCAGATTAGGGCACCACCCTAATGACCCCATCTAACCTTTATCACCTCCTTACAGTCCTATCTCCAAGATATAGTTACATAAAATAATTGGGGGGTAGGGGACACAAATTTTCAATCCATAACAGGGAGTAAACCAAAAAAACAGCACACCATATTTTTACAACAGGTGTTCTAAACTCAGGAAGAGAATCGAAGAGTATTTCAAAGTGATGATGAAGAGAAATAGGAGGCTGATAACTATGCACCAAATATAAGCAATCCTGACTGGAACAGTGTGAATAAAGAGACTGGCATGCTGAAGACATCATACCATGCTTTTTGCTACTTTACCATTTTTTAAAATACTGGAGCATGTGCTTGAATGAAAGGAGGAGGTAAATAAAAAGAGAGAAAGCCTTAAGATCCAGGAAATAGAGCTTCCTCCCTAAGAAAAAGGCAAAGAGAATTCTAAGGATGATAGCAAAGCAAATACCTAGGATAATAGCTATTCAGGGAACAGTCTTAAATATAAAAAGACTAGGGGGATTCCAAGAGGGATGTCACCAAGAAAAAAGAAAATCAAACAGAATAAAGCTGGATCTGATGAATTACCTGATATTACTGACCTTGAGTAAAGACTGTACTGCACAACTACAAGAAAGCATGGGAAGAATAATAGGTACAAAGAAACCTACACAAATGAAAAAAACAAGGCAATTATTAACCTCAGAAAAAAAGCAAGCAAAAAAAAAAAGGTAAGAAAGGAAATGTAAGAATGACATTCAACCATGCCCAGTTTAGGCATAATAGTGTAAAGTACTGAATACTGAATTTATATATATATATAAATTATGGTAAGGCAGTTGGGATGATTTTACTTGAAAGCCAACTCACCATCCACCATAACAAAAAAATCAATAAAAATCTCAAGAATTGATGAATTAAATAAGCAGCAGTATATTCATGTTATTTAGAATTAAGGAGGTATGTAAATGCCAGAATGAAAAATTAGAAGAACCAAAATTCTTGCCTCAGAAAAAGGAGGATGGGGTGAGGAAAACCAATATAGTCTGTTAAGAAAAAGGCAGACAATCCAATCAAACAATGGCAAAAGACTTGAACAGTCACTTCATAAAAAAAGAGTATCCAGGGCTGGGTGGCTCAGTTGGTTAAGCGTCTGCCTTTGGCTCAGGTCATGATCTCAGGGTCCTGGGATTGAGCCCCATGTCAGCAGGGAGCTTGCTTCTCCATCTCCCCGTCCCCTGCTCATGCTCTCTCACTCTTGCACTCTCTTTCTCTCTCTCTCAAATAAATAAATAAAATCTTAAAAAAAAAAAAAAGAAAGACTATCCAAATGTCCATTTAACATGTAAAATGGTACTCAACTTCATTAATCATCAGGGAAATGCAAATTAAAACCACAGTGAGAGATTACTACTACATACCGACCAGAATAGCTAAAATGAAAAGATACTAAGTGTTGGTGAGGATGTGAAACAACTGCAGGTGGGAGTGTGAATTGGTACAATCACTTTGGAAAACTATTCAACAATATTTACAAAAACCAGACATATAAATACCCAGCAATTCTACTCCTAGATATATATACCCAACAGAAATAAGGACACATTTTCACCAAAGGACATTTATAAGATTGCACACAGTGACACTATTCATAACAGCCAAAACTAGAAACGATCCGAAATGTCCACCAATAGTAGAATGGGTAAGTGAACTGCAAAGAGAGTGAAAGCACTACAACTAGATGGAACATGAAGCTCGCAAATATGATATTGAGCAAAGGAAGTCAGACAAAAGATGTATGATTTTGCTTATATAAAGTTCAAAAACAGGTAAAACTCACCTACAATATTAAAGTCAGCAACATAGTTACTCTTTGGATGAGCAATGACTGGGAAAGGGCGTAAGAGAGACTCCTGGGATGCTATCAATGTCCCATTTCTTCAGCAGGGTGCAAATTACTCAAGTATGTTGCCTTTATGCAAATTCATCAAGCCGTACATGAACCTACAGGATTTGTGCACTCTTCTCTGTGTACATTATATTTCAATAAAAATCATCCTTTCTATTTTTAAAGTAAGCTCTACGCCCAACGTAGGGCTTGACCTCACAGCCCCAATATCAAGAGTCACATGATTGAGCCAGACAGATGCCCCAATAAAAATTATACCCAGTTCTACCACTTATAAGTTGTGTGACCTTGGATAAATTACTCAACCTAAGTGAACTTCAATTTCTTCATCTTTAAAAAATGGATAACAAAACACCTACCCTCAGGGATTTCTGTGAGGTCCAAATGAAATAATACACATCAAATACTTGACAAAGTGCTGCACATATACTAAGCACACAAGTTTGGTATTACGATTAACCATCTGGGCACTGAAAGGGGGGAGAAAATCATTATATAGTCTCATTTTGAATGAATTTGACTTACATGAAACACAACTTGAGCTGTGTAGTCAGATGACTAGATTCAAATCTGCCACTTACTATTTCCATGATTTGGGGCAAATGATTTAACCTGAGACTCCACTTTCTCAATTATAAAAGGGAATAATAAGATCATGGTCTTGTGTGTATATGTGTGTGTGTGTGTGTGTGTGTGTAGAAAAAATTTTAAAGTTAAATTAAAAGTGAAAGTTCCAAACAAAGAGTGTTTGAAATATAAGTGTATCTATATTTTCATGTGTGCATATGTGTAGGTGTGAATGCATTAGTTATTTAAAAATATGAAGGTAAGTAGTGGAGGAAAACTCTAAAGGAGTTACAAGTGTTTGCCTCTATGGAACAGAAACCAGCTCAGGCATTGGGTAGAGAATATAACTGTTCTTTTTCATTTCAATTCTTGTAGTACACACTTGTAATTATGTGCATCTATTACTATGACTTAAGATTACATTTTTTTTAAGATTTTATTTATTCATTTGAGACACACAGAGAGAGAGAGCATGAGCAGGGGGAGAGGCAGAGGGAGAGGGAGAAGCAGGCTCCCCGCTGAGCGAGGAGCCCGATGTGGGGCTCAATCCTAGGACCCTGGGATCATGACCTGAGCCGAAGGCAGACACTTAACCATCTGAGCCACCCAGGTGCCCCTTAAGATTACATTTTAAAGTGACATTATTCATTTTAAAAATATACAGCTAAGTCCTACCAAATGAGAAAATGGTTAAAGGGAGGCTCTAAACTAAGTTGATCAATATCAAGTTCATGGACAAAGAAGAAAACAAAGTTTAAAGCACTTCAACACATTCATAATTCAACTTCTCTATCATGATACATAGCGTGGGTAGCATAGAAATGCTAACTTTGAGTCCACAGATGCTTAACTTCCTCTATTATTAGAGAATCACCTGTTACTAGGGAACCACCTATTTTTAACTAGTTCAAGTCTACTTAAAAATCCTAGGAATAAGAAAAGAAATGCTGGCTATAAGGCTTTTTGTTTGTTTTATTAATATCTAAGCAGCATTTGGAACATCAGGTTGAAACTTACACTTCTCATATGACTCTCTAAGGTTTTAATTTCCCCCATAAGATAAGTAATACAGTACTTGAATATGCAGGAAGGTGATACTAACTTAGGGCCCTGGTACATACTGACCTCTGCTAGGATTCTTATATAGAGCTGCTTAACATAACTCCATCCTGATTTAAGCACGTACAAACTGTTTACAAAGATCTCTTAGAGGCTACCCAAGCACAGGAATTTGGCAGAGTAAGATTCAGAGTCACGGCAGGACCACGTCCCAACTTGGGTTATTTGATTGAGTTAACACACTAGAAAAAGATACAAACAGTTTCTCGATTTCTGGCACACAGGGAAGTGCTCAGTAAATGTCAGCTCTCATTATTATCCTTGCTACTGAGAAGCATCATGTTAAGAACACAAAATCTGGAGTCAGACTGCCTGAAAAGGAATGGCTGCTCTATTGCTTACCAGCTATGAGCCTGTAGTCAAGATACTTAACCTCTTGGGGCCCCAGCTTCCTCATCTTTAAAATGGGAACATTATGGTCTCTACCTCACAGCGATGTGTAAGGATTACATGAGAAATGTCCAGCATTTAGAACAGGGCCTGGCATATATTAAGCCTTCAATAAATGTTAGCTCTTATTATTCTTTATACCTGCCACATCTGAAATAATGAGTTAGTTTCTTATTCCAATTCAAAACTACTGATGCTAAAAATATTGTTATGAAATGTCAGAGGGAAAAAATCCCGATTTAAACTATGAATGATCTTCAGGACTGTATGATGTACGTAAATAAATCTTCCTTGGAAATACTCTGAGGAAAAAAAAACAACTACACAGGTTTGCTCTAATAAAAGGAAACTTCCATTGGAAAGATTCTGGTCCACCTCTGTGCCATGAATCCACACATCATTCTTGACATAAACAAGGGAAGAGCCAATAAACTTATAGGCTTTTGACCACAGAAACAAGATAAGAAGAAGTGAATATAAGGGCAGAAACACATTCTTCTATTTAAACTGGTTTGGCAACTTAATGTACATCAGTTAGGTCAGTCTACTGATGTACTTCGCATATTTAAAAAAAAAAAAGAGAGGGAGAAAGAGAAGAGGAAGAAATAAGAAAATAATCTTTTTAATGGCATTGTTTTAATCTAACCAATTAGTTCAAATACTCCCAGCTCTATAAGCCTCTTACAACCGCACAGTTGATGGCTAAACTTGAGAAGAGCAATTAATCCTCATCTGTTTTCTACAAAAAGGTGTATGTACTTCTCAAATGCAATTACAAGAATGCAAAACAATGAGAAACTTGGTGGGTGATATATTTTGCCTTTTTTTTTTTTAAAGAAAGTTGAATCCAAATTCAAAAGATTAAGCAATAGAGAAAGGCTGTCACTGCTTCTTAAAACTAAAACCTGAGAGAAATATCTCTCTCTCTCTCTCTCTCTCTCACACACAGACACACACAATTAAGCCTCGATTCCTATGGGTATTCAGGTGCTTTCCCAAAATTGTCAGAACTCCTCTGTAGGTCCACAAACAAGAGCTCCATTGTGTGGATCTGTAAATTGTATGACATCATTGAAACACAAGCACCAATTGGTATCACAAGCAGTTTGTGTTGCCAAGGATACCAGGAACTTTAAATACCCTGCAGTTGTACAAAGCCCAGGAGCACGACCTTCCGAACAATACCAGGAGCCTGCCCACTTTCTCTCTTTTTAGTCACTGTTTCCAACAGAGAAAGGACACTGATTTTGCCCCAATAATTCCTCCAAATAATATACTCAGGAATGTTCCTCAATCATTCAATTATTCATTTTTATATTCTCAACATAATGACAGCAAAAAAGAGGATTAAGAATTTACATAGGCCTATTAACAGCGAGACTCTCAAAAGGCCAGGCTGGAGTCCTTTAGTGAAACTTCGTATTAGAGATTTTTAAAATGCAATGCACATAAACACTTCTGATTAAGCCCTACAGTAACGTTCCTCTATGTTATGGAGTACCCTTTCAGTAACACAGAAAATAATTTTTTCCTTGTGTGCCTTTCCTGGAAAAGTTAGTTTCCCTTACTTCCTATTAACTTTGAACTAACATGAATTTAGTATGTAAAATTGCTTATTCTAGCTAGAGTAACTACTACAACATAGAAACATAGGCGAAGCGTGAGGTATTATGATTAACTATATTACTGTTAAGAGATGAACAAGTTTATAATCCTTTATAAAAGTAAGGTGGTACTTAGGGCCAAGTTGTTACAAAAGGCCTATGGCTAAGCTCTTCTCTAATATCTATCTATCCAGAGTTAGAACTATTTGTATCATATTTACATCAACTTTACTTGCGGAATGTTTTGGATTAATTACACGTGCCATTGAGATTTTAGTTCCAGAGTTCTTATTTTTCTATTGAGGAGATAAATATTTTATGCTATTATTTCTCAAAATGCAAGCTGCAAACTTACAAGGAAAACAGAAAGAACTCACAGAGACTGCAATTAGAGAGTCCCAAGAGCTGTCTGATGATGCTGGTGGCAGCAGGGAGCAAAGAGCTAAATGAATGGAAAGACACACCTTGTGGCTTCTCTCTTTCTATTACCTCACATTCAGATTGTTACAATGCCAGGATTACAGGGCAGAGAAAAAGTATCTCTATTTAGAGATTTTTGTATATTTTTTTAAAATACCATCTTTTGGGCGCCTGGGTGGCTCAGTTGGTTAAGCGACTGCCTTCGGCTCAGGTCATGATCCTGGAGTCCCGGGATCGAGTCCCACATTGGGCTCCCTGCTCGGCAGGGAGCCTGCTTCTCCCTCTGACCCTCCCCCCTCTCATGTGCTCTCTCATTCTCTCTCTCTCAAATAAATAAATAAAATCTTTAAAAAAAATAAATAAATAAATAAAATACCATCTTTTATTACAAACTCTTTTGAGTGAAGGCTGTATTAGATGCTTACTTATTTTATTCCAAGTTACTAAGTAGTGACTATATTTTAAGGAGCTTATAATTGCTTGAAACTTTTGAAAAATACATATTTCATTGTTCTAACCCTTACAAAAGTCAGAATCTCAGTGAAGATAAAAATGATTTACAATGTTGTGCAAAATTTTTTTAAATAAACAGTAATGGGAAGAATTAAATAGTGTGTGTAAAGAGCCAACTACAAATATAGAGAGAGATATAAATGTTAGGGTTTTTTGTTTTGTTTTGTTTTTGTTTACTTTAGAAGCCAGTGTGGGGGCTTTATAAAAGTTCCTAAGAGATTCCAAAAGTAACAAATATTACCTTGTCATGAGTGTCCATATGAAACAAAATTAAGTGTACTTTTTTATAAGCAAAGTATGTTCAATCATATCTTATGATCGTGGTCTACTAGATAAAGAAACATACCCGCATATAAATGTTAGCTTGGTAAAGACAAGTGCCCTGGCAAAATTCAACTTAGTGAATTAGAAGGCACAGCAGCCATGATCTGCTTCAGTGTTCTAATTACTGCCACTGAGAATTATATTTTAAATTTTCTTTTGCTTCAAAATTGTACTAGTGCTTCACTAAATTTAATATATACTTTTCTCTACCCTTCCTCATTGTCATAGAACACTTTAAAAAAACACCAACAACAGGGGCGCCTGGGTGGCTCAGTCAGTTAAGCGTCTGCCTTCAGCTCAGGTCATGATCCCAGGGTCCTGGGATCGAGTCCCCGCATCAACACTCTGGCTGCCGCTTCCCCTACTCGTGCTCACATGTGCACTCGTGCGCGCTCACTCACTCTCTCTCTCTCTCAATATAAATAAAATCTTTTAAAAAATAAAATAAATTAAAAATAAAAAACACCAAGAAAAATTAAGTGGAAGCATCTCATCTTTCCGTAAAATTTCAAAATTTCATCAATTAACCAGTTTCACTGTAAATGACAGTGCTTTCACACTGTCAAATTTGGGCAAAGGGAAATAGAGCAAGAGCAAATGGGGAAAAAATTAAGTCTGGAGCAGCTAAGAAGCTATTCAATCACTATTACAAGTCCATACTTTCCATTATACCCAAGGGGAGAGAAGGAAGAGTGGAAAAAATGGCCTGCAGCCCGATGTAACAGGACAAATGGAAGAAACCATGTCCCCTGAAGCACAGGGCACAAAGAAATGTGGGATATTACTTCTAGAGGTTAGACACGTTGACTCCTTCCCTATTGGACAAAGATGCCACCTAGCACTTTCATAGCTAGAGAGGACAAGTCAGTCCTGGTTTCAAAGTTTCCAAGGACAGGCTGACTCTCTTGTCAGGGGCTCATGCAGCTGGTGACTTGAAGTTGTAGACAGGGCTCATTTCCCATTACGAAAACCCTAGGGCCCATAAGAATCATGCTAATTCTACTCTGCCTGTGCTCTAGAAATGAAAAAACAAAGCCCGGATGACAGCACATCTGTTTACTACATGGTTTCCTGAATATTTTAATCCCACTGTTGAGATGTCCTGCTCAGGAAAGAAGATTCCTTTCAAAGTATGACTGCTCACTGACAATGCACCTGGTCCCCCAAGAACCCTGATGGGGATGTATAACAAGAATCACGTTGTTGTCATGCCTGCTAACACAACGTCCATTCTGCAGCTCATGGATCACAGAGTAATTCTGACCTTCAAGTCTTATTCTTTAAGAAATACATTTCATAAGGCCATAGTTGCCACAGATAGTCATTCCTCTGATGGATCTGTGCAAAGTAAATTGAAAACCTTCTGGAAAGGATTCACCGTTCTAGATGCCTTTAAGAATGCCTGTGATTCATGGATGGGAACAGGTCAAAATATCCACATTAACATGAGTTGGGGGACAAAGCTGATTCGAACTCTCATGGATGACTCAGGGATTCAAGGCTTCAGAGGAGGAAGCAACTGTGGATGTCATCGAAATAACAAGAGAACTAGACTCGGAAGTGGAGCCTGAAGATGGGACTGAAGTGCTGCAATCCCATGGTAAAACTTGAATGGATGAGGAGTCCTTCTTGGGGATAAGCAAAGAAAGTGGTTTCTTGAGATGGGATCTACTCCTGGTGAAGATGCTGTGAAGACTGTTGAAATGACTACATAGGATTTAGAATATTATATAAACGTAGTTGATAAAGCAACAGCAGGGTTTGAAGGGACTGACCCCAAGTTTAAAAAGTTCTACTGTGGGTAAAATGCTATCAAACAGCATTGAATGCGACAGAGAAATTGTTTGAGAAAGGAAGAGTCCATTGATGTGGCAAACTTCATTGTTGTCTTACTTTAAGAAATTGCCACAGCCACCCCATCCTTCAGCAACCCCCACCCTGATCAGTCAGTAGCCATCAACATCGAGGCAAGACCCTCCACCAGCAAAAAGATTATGACTCCCTGAAAGCTCAGATGACGGCTAGCATTATTTGGTAATGAAGTTTTTTAAAATTGAGGTATGTACATTGTTTTTTTAGACAATGTTATTGCACATGTAACAGACTACAGTATAATGTAAACACAACTTTTATATGCACTAGGAAACCAAAAAATTATTTGACTTGCTTTATTCTGGTGATCCCACAAAATCACTGAGATACAGATATGTCTGTACTTGCATACCTTAAAAAGTATATTTTAAAATCACGCATATAAAAGTAAACCCATTGGCCAATCTTTTGATGTAGAGCCAAGCATTTCCTTGTGCTGTCAATATGCTGATTCATAGCTCTGCATGGTATTTTTGCATAACCCACACCCATTACAATCCAACTATTACTTCTAATTATTGTTTTATTTTTTGAAAACTTAAAGACACTGCTGAAATAATTGCGGCACAGAGTCCTCCTAGATTTTTTCCCATTTTTTATAGTTCATTCACCAGATTAAGAGCAATTATTCATAAGTAACTCCCTTAATTGAGCCCTCCCAAATTTTGAAATTTAACTTAATGGAATCGACTTTCTGTACCCACATTTCATCAATTCATAAAGAATTAAAAATAATGTAGTTACAACAACAAGAAGAAACTGGCAGGTCTGGAAGCAAACATCACTGATTCTCTCTAAGCTTCCAACTTCAGTGAAGGGTACAGAAGTGAGTGGGCTTGTTGGGAGAGCAGCATGCCAGCCCCAACCGTGAGGGCACTCTAACAGTCAGAAGGTGGAAATGGGGAACTAATCGTAGCAGTTAATACAGCAAGTCTCACAAAATACTTTAGATAGTTCAGTGAAGTTGCTCACTTAGGATATACAGACTCTTGAGTTACTGAAATACAATAATGTAAAATAATTTTACTTGTAAGTGAATTTATTTTTTCTCCTTTTGAAGATTATAAAAAGGCACTGTGTGAATCATTCATATAATTGATTTTAAAAGCCGAAAGCAAAAGTCATAATGTAAAACACAATGAAAACTTTAAATGAATATATTGTGATTCAATCACCTTAATAAAAAATAAGATGAAGAAAAAGGATTCTAAAATCATAAGATCCATTACACGTCTCCTTTCCCTAAAACTGCGGTGGAAAAAAAAAGCAAACTTTTTTATTATACCCATTTTCTAAAGAACACTTGTCTTTTATATATCTTTCTTTGGTTTACTATCACATCATCTTTCATATTCAGGTTTAAATTTCTACCTGACAAATGATGTTTTTCATGTCACTATTTAACAACTTGATTTGTACTGAAGTCTTAATGAGAACTCTAAAAATGTAACAGAAGATTGTAGGGGAAGATAAAACTGGAAACATGTACAGACAAGACAAAAGACACCAAATGTTCTTGGATCTCTGAGTGTGCTAAAACAACTATTATCAAATTTATTTTTAAAATAATAAAATTGATATATTTTATGATGGCCAAACAAACCTCACAGTTGAGGCAATTTGTAAGATCGCTAAGTCTAAACTAGGAGATATTTTTCTTTAGTAACTCAAACTGCTAACATTCTGCAAAACATCTGTACCATTTTACATTTCTACTGGCAATGTATGAAGGTTCTCTAGATCTTCATCAATATTTATTATCATCTGATTTCTTTTTTTAATCTGGCCATTTTTTTTTTTAATTTATTTATTTGACAGAGAGAGAGAGAGAGAGATAGCGAGAGCAGGAACACAAGCAGGGGGAGTGGGAGAGGGAGAAGCAGGCTTCCCGCCGAGCAGGGAGCCCGATGCGGGGCTCGATCCCAGGACCCTGGGATCATGACCCGAGCCAAAGGCAGCGGCTTAACCAACTGAGCCACCCAGATGCCCCTAATCTGGCCATTCTAATATGTATGAAGTGGTATCTCATTGTGGAATTTTTTCCACTTTGATGAACTGTAATTGACAAATAAAATTGTAAGGTATTTAAAGTGTTCACCATGATTTGATACATGCGTCATGGTGAGAGGATCCCACCAAGTTAATCAACATATCTAACACCTCACATTTTTACCCCGTTTTTATGAGAATGCTTGAATTCTATTCTCTTAGAAAAATTTTATTATACAATATAGTATTATCAACCATAGTTACCACATTATATATATTAGATCCTCAGACCTTATTCATATAATAACTGAAAGTTTAGGGCCAACCTTCTCAGGTCCCCTCCCTCCTCGGGAGCTTTGTACTATCACTTTGCTATCACTCAATAGAGTTGTTTTGCTGCCCACCCCCAAATAAATAAATATATATATAAATAACTGAAAGTTTATACACTTTTACCAATTTCCCCTTATTTCCCTCAACCTCTGCCCTTAGCAACCATAATTCTACTCTGTGTTTCTGAGTTCGACTTTTTTTTTTTTTATAATTAAATTCCACATATAAGTGATATTATGTAGCATTCTCTGTCTGGCTTATTTCACTTAATATAATTTCCTCCATGTTCATCCATGTTGCAAGTGGCAAGATTTCCTTCTTTTTCAAAGCTGAAAGATATTCCATTATACATTTATATTTTATAACTCAATTTTTACATATATTGTTATGTATATATAAAATATATATACTTATTATACACATTTATTTCTTTATCCATTCATCTGTAGCAGGTATTTATGTTGTTCCCATACCCTTGTTATTACAAATAAAAGCTGCAATGGATATGGGAGTACATTTGGATATTCACCCAAAAGTGGGATTCCTAAAATATATGGTAGTTCTATTTTTAAATTCTTCAGGAACCTCCATACTGGTTTCCATAGTGGCTGTACAAGTTTATATTTCCATACAGTATAAAAGGTTCCCTTCTATCCACATCCTCAGCAACATTTGTTATCTCTTGCCTTTTTGATACTAGCCATCATAACAGGAGGTGATTATCTCATTTTAGTTTTGATTTATCTCTCTCTGAATATTAGTGATATTTAACACCTTTTCATACAATTCTTGGCCATTTGTATGTCTTCTGTGAAAAAAATGTCTATTCAAATCCTTTGACCACTGTTTAGTTGGATTTTTTTTTTTTTTTGCTATTGAATTATAGGAGTTCCTTTTATATTTTGGATATTAATCCCTTATTAGACATATCATTTGCAAGTGTCTTCTCCCATTCCATAGCCTGCCTTTTCATTTTATTGATGATTTCCTTTGCTGAGCAGCATTTTAGTTTGATGTAGTCCCACTTCTTTATTTTTCCATGTGTTGCCTTTGCTTTTGGTGTCAAATCCAAAAAAATCAAGACAAATGTCAAAGAGATTGCCCTCTAGGTGTTTCTACTAAAAGTTTCACATTTTCAAGTCTTACATTCAAGTCTTAACCAATTTCAAGTTGATTTTTATGTATGGTATAAGACCAGGGATTCAGTTTCATTCTTTTACATATGAGGATCCAGTTATTCCAACACCACTTATTGAAGAGGCTACCCTTTCCCCATTGTATATTCTTGGATCCTCAGTCGAAAATTAAATGACCATATATGCATGGGTTATTTTCTGGGCTCTCTAATCTGTTCCATTAATCTATGGCTCTGTTCTTATGCCAATACTGTACTATTTTGATTACTATAGCTTTCTAATATAGTTTGAAATCAGAAAGTGTGACTCTTCCAGCTTTGTCATTTTTTTGAAGATTGCTTAGGATACATGGAGTCTTTTGGGGTTCCATATGAATTTTAGGATTGTTTTCCTATTTGTATGAAAAATGCACTGGAATTTTGATAGGGATTGCACTGAATTTGTAGGTGACTTTGGGTGATCTGGACACTTTAACAATATTAATTCTTTGAATCCAGAACACAAAATAACATTCGATCTATTTGTACCTTCTTCAACTTCTATCATCAATGTCTTATATTTTT
Organism: Neomonachus schauinslandi; assembly: GCF_002201575.2. Classification (NCBI taxonomy): domain Eukaryota; kingdom Metazoa; phylum Chordata; class Mammalia; order Carnivora; family Phocidae; genus Neomonachus; species Neomonachus schauinslandi. The sequence goes on from NC_058408.1 coordinate 48,532,548, forward strand.
CAGTGTATAGATCTTTCATCTCCTTTGTTAAATTTATTCCTAAGTATCTTTCTTTTTGATGCTATTGTAGATGAGACTGTTTTCTTACTATCTCTTTCCAGTAGTTCATTGTTAGCATATAAAAATGCAATTGATTTTTTTATATCTATTTCTATACTGGAACATTACTGAATTTGTTTATTGGTTTTAGCAGTTTTTTGATGAAGTCTTCAAGGTTTTCTATATATAAGATGATATCATCTGGAAGGACAATTTGACTTCTTCCTTTCCAATTTGGATACCTTTTATTTCTTCTTCTTGCCTAATTGCTCTGGCTAATATTTCCAGTACTATGTTGAATAATAGTAATAAAGTTGGGTTTCCTCGTCCTGCTCCTGATCTCAGAGGAAGATAGTTTAGCTTTTCACCACTGAGTAGGTTACCTTCAGGGCTCTCATATACAGCCTTTATTATGTTGAGGCACAATGCTTCTATACCTAAGTTGTTGAGAGTTTTTATCATGTAAGAGTACTAAATTTTGTCAACACTTTTTCTGCATCTATTGAGATAATCATGTGATTTTGATCCTTCATTTTATTAATGTGTTGAACAAAACTTATAGATGTGGGCATGTTTAACTATCCTTGTATCTCGGGAATAAATTACACTTGATCATAATGTATGATCCTTTCAATATATTATTAAATTTCATTTGATGATATTTTGTTGAGGATTTTCACATTTATGTTCATCAGGGATATCAGCCTGTAATTTTCTTTTTTTCTGGCATCCTTGTCTGATTTTGGTATCAAGGTAAATTGAGTTTGGAAGAGTTCCCTCCTACCTTTTAGATGAGTTTCAGAAGGACTGGTATTAATTCTTTGAAAGGTTGGTAGAATTCACCAGTGAAGCTGTGTACTGGGCTTCTATTTGTTGGAAGATCTTCAATCACTGATTCATTCTCTTGAGTAACTGATCTGCTCAATTTTTCTATTTCATCATGATTCAGTTTTCATAGATTCTATGTTTCTAGGAATTTATCCATTTCTTTTAGGTTTTTCAATTTGTTAGGGTGTAACTGAGCACAGTAGTCTCTTATCCTTTGTTTTTCTGTGGTAAAAGTTATAACATCCCTTTCATTTCTGATTTTATTTGAGACTTCTCGTTGTTTCTTGATCAGTCTATATTTTTATCTTTTCAAAGAACCAGCTCTTACTTTCACCGGTCTCTTCTATTCTTATTCTTCATTTCATTTATTTCTGTTCAAATCTTTCTCATTTCCTTTCTTCTACTAACTTTGGACTTCATTTTTTCTTCTTTTTCTAGTTCCTTCAAGTGAAAGGTTACTTGAGACTTCTCTTATTTTTTAAAGTAGGCATTTATTGGTGTAAACCTCCCTCTTAGAACTGCTTTTGCTGCATCTCCTAAGTTTTGTTATGTTATGTTCCCATTTTTCTCTGATTCAAGGTATTTTGATTTCTTCTTTGATCCACTGATTGTTCAAGGACACGCTGTTTAATCTCCACATATCTGCAAATTTTCCAGTTTTCCTTTTCTGATTTCTACTTTCATAAAATTAGTCAGAAAAGATGCTTGATATGATTTCAATCTTCTTAAATTTATTAAGACTTGTTTTTTGTCAAAAGAGGTAACTGCCTGTGTTCTCCTCTAGGATTTTAATGATTTTCAGTCTCACATATAGGTCTTTCAATCCATTTTGTAGTTATTTTTGTGTATGATGTAAGAAAGTGGTCCAGTTTCATTCTTTTGCATGCTGCTGTCCAGTATTCCCAACACCATTTGTTGAAGAGAGTGTCTTTTTTCCACTGGATAGTCTTTCCTGCTGTGTCAAAGATTAATTGACTATATAGTTGTAGGTCCATTTCTGGGATTTCTATTCTGCTCCATTGATCTATGTTCTATTTTTGTGCCAGTGCCATACTGTCTTGATCACTACAGCTTTGTAATATAAGTCTGGAATTGTGATGCCTCCAGCTTTGCTTTGCTTTTTCAAGATTGCTTTGGCTATCTGGGGTCTTTTGTGGTTCCATACAAATTTTAGGGTTGTTTGTTCTAGGTCTGTGAAAAATGCTGCTGGTATTTTGAAAGGGATTGCATTAAATGTGTAGATTGCTTTGGGTAACATAGATATTTTAATAATATTTGTTCTTCAGGGCGACTGCTTCTCTCTCTCTCCCTCTGACCCTCCCCCTGCTTGCACTCTCTGTCTCTGTCTCACTCTAAAATCAATCAATCAATCAATCTTTAAAATAGAGAAAGTTGGGGCGCCTGGGTGGCTCAGGCGTTGGGCGTCTGCCTTCGGCTCAGGTCATGATCCTGGGGTCCTGGGATCGAGCCCCACATCGGGCTCCCTGCTCAGTGGGAAGCCTGCTTCTCCCTCTCCCACTCCCCCTGCTTATGTTCTCTCTCTGTGTCTCTCTGTCAAATAAATAAAACCTTTAAAAACAAAAAATAAAACAGAGAAAGTTTCATTTTTTTTCTTCCTAATCTGAATGCCTTTAATTCGTTCTTTTAAGATTTTATTTATTTGAGAGAGAGAGCACGAGCGGGGGGTGGGGGGGGTAGGGACAGAGGGAGAAGGAGAAGCAGACTCCTCACTGAGAAGGAGTTTCACTCGGGCTCGATCCCAGGACGCCGGGATGATGACCTGCAGGCACTTAACCCACTGAGCCACCCAGGCACCCTGAATTCCTTTATTTCTTTCCATTGCCTAACTACCCTGTCTTGGACTTCCCGTAAAATGTCAAGTAAAGATGAGGTCACACTGGAGTAAGATTCATGTTCTTACAAGGAGAGAGAGATCTGAAGACACAGAAAAGACACACAAAGAAGGCAGCCATATGATGATGGAGAAAGAGATTGTAGTGATGAAGCTAAAAGCTAAGGACTGCCAATGAACACCTGAAGCTAGGATAAAGTCATGGAACAGATTCACCCTCAAAGCCTTCAAAAGGAACCAACCCTTCTCACACCTAGATTTCAGATTTTGGCCTCCTAAACTGTGAGAAAATAAATTTCTGTTGTTTTAAGTCACTTGTAATGTAATGTAATTTGTTACATTAGCCCTAGGAAATAAATACAGAAGCTAAGATGGTCAACTGGAACCAGCATGGTGGTAGAAGAAATTTTAAAAAGGTCATAAAAAATAAATTTTTAAGTGCTAAAAACAAACAAGCAAAAACACACAAGACTTGATGATGAATTAGATTTGGTGACAGAAAGGGAAAATGAGGTATTAAAAAAGAAGCCACAGTTTATGGATTAACAAACTGGATGGTAGACTGTGATTTCATAAAGTTTCTTGGCATGTGATCTATTTCTAAATATTATAATAAACTTTTGCCTTTAATTTCTATCTACAAATTCCTTCTTGAGTTTTCTGGGCCAAAGCCTGTGTTCTAATCTTAATAATTAATAGACTATTTCATTCATCTTCTTTGGTAGCATTTCAGAGATCTGTAGCTGAAGCAAAAAAATATCAAGGGACTGACTGCCAGTCCCAAAACATACCAAAAAGTACTCTTAAAAACAAAATAAATATTACCTTTAATTTTCTAAACCTCATGCAACTATAAACATTAAAATATAGCATTTACATTTTATTTAAATGTCATTGTTCATATTGCCCTATCACTGAGATAAGTTATTCCTATCCTAACATTCTCTTTCATGTATAAGCGAATAGAAAAATCTCAGAGTAAGTAAATTATTTGAATATTCATAACCTATACCTGGATTTTTATTATTCCAAGTTTACATTTAAAATACAACATTTCAGGGATGCCTGAGTGGCTTAGTCATTGGGCGTCTGCCTTCGACTCAGGTCATGGTCCCAGGGTCCTGGGATTGAGCCCCACATCGGGCTCTCTGCTCGGCGGGAGGCCTGCTTCTCCCTCTCCCACTCCCCCTGCTTGTGTTCCCTCTCTCACTGTGTCTCTCTGTCAAATAAATAAATAAATAAAATCTTTTAAAAAAATAAAATACATTTTATAAGTTTAGAATATAATTTTCCACTTAATTTTATTTTCAAATCTTGAATTTCTTTCAATTCCTCAGAATTACTTTTGTAATAAAAATTATTCAGACTAAATCACAATCTCAAAGTGAATTATGGGGAAATTATCTGAAGGAAAAAACCTCCTAAGATAGTTTTTTAGATTACAAGTTTTCAAGCATTTTATTCTTTAATAACATAATTTTTTCCTTTATTAAAAAAAAATTATAAATTAGCACTGATTCTAGGGCACCTGGGTGGCTCAGTTGGTTAACATCCAACTCTTGATTTTGGCTCAGGTCATGATCTCAGGGTCATGGGATGGAGCCCCATGTTGGGCTCCAAAGTCAGCTTGAGATTCTGTCTCTCTCTGCCCCCCACCCCTGGCCACTTGCGTGCTCTCACTCTCTTTCTAAATAAATAAATACATAAAATCTTTTTTTAAAAATTAGCATTGATTCTGGACTCCAATGAGAAATCATCTGGCAAATTTGAAACTTTTATGTGTATGTTTTCTGATCTGACCATTTGACTCCCTGAACCTTTTAAAAAATTTTAGCTAAATCTAGCTAATTTAAAATAGTCAAACTCTTCTGTAAGATTTTATTTCATATACTGCCTCTATTTCCAACCAACTTTGAAAAGATTAGCTATACTATTAATGATAATGAAAAAGTTACATTTTTATTTTCCTCCTAGACTATAAGCATCTGAGGAAAATAACTCTCTCACCGTTTTTAAGCACATAGCAGCCACTTGATCAATAATTGAATTGAATTCATTAAAATACAATTCTGTGGCAGACGCTAAATGTTCTTTTAACGTACTTTTTAGCGCATATTTTATTATCATTATAATTATTCAGCCATTCCTTGTCACTACTTTCATCCTTTTTTGTTTCTTTAAAAGAAATCAAAACTACATTTGAATTAAAACTAAGTAGAAAATAAGGAATTATTCAGTTAATATCTAGAACTTATACATACTGATTTTATGTAGATTTCTAATATAATGTGACAACAAGGAAAACACAAAAGGAAATTTTTTTTAAAAGAAGAAAACACAAAAGGAAATTTTTTTTTAGTTTTTTTTTAAAGATTTTATTTATTTGACAGAGAGACACAGCAAGAGAGGGAACACAAGCAGAGGGAGTAGAAGAGGGGGAAGAAGGCCTCCTGCTGAGCAGGGAGCCCTATGCGGGACTTGATGAGGGGCTCGATTCCAGGACCCTGGGATCATGACCTGAGCCGAAGGCAGAGGCTTAACAACTGAGCCAACCAGGTGCCCCCAAAAGGAAATGTTCTAACAGAAGTATCAACACTCCCACATTATACATATATAGTAGCTTTGGATTACTAGTTAAGCTGATTAAAAACTGTATACATATTTAATGAGCAAGTTAATGTCAATGCAGAGATGAATAAAGCTATCAATTTATATAGCACCTTTCTCCTACAGATCTCAAAGCATTTTCAAAAATTTTCTTTACCATCTTCCATGAAGTGAGCAGATGGTAGGACTCTTCTAGCTTTAGATGGCAAGATTTAGACACAAAAAGGTTAAGCCGTTTCCCAAAGAGTCCAAGAGAATCAGGAGCAAAACAGAAATAGAACCCCATTCTGACTCTTAATCTCCCATTAAAACTACCAGACCTCACTTTTAACCCTTGTATTTTCTGATCCTAGAATTTTACAAATAACAGTAGTGACAGCACCAACAAACATGGTGCTAAGAGCTAGCCACTGACTGTACAAAGGACTTTACATGCACAATCTCATTTAAGCCACACAGCAGCCCTGTTAGGTTGGTATTATCACTACTTCCATATCACACATAGAGAGACTGAGGCTCAGAGCATTTCAGTAAATTGATCATAGTCACACTGTTAATAAATAGTAAAGTCAGGACTTGAACCAAAGTAGTTTGACATATGACCACAATCATATGCTACATCTGAGTTACCCCCAGGAGTCAAAAGATTTTTAGTCTCATCAAACTAGATTTTGTACTTACTGGCAATTTGGTCTAGGTAGATGACCACTTGTCCCAGATTACACCTGTTGTCCCTAAGTAACTGTTAATGGTGCCCCTTTCAAACATCACAAGCCTCTGTGTTTAGATTATAAATTATAAGGTCAGCTTAATATTAGGCATGTGTTTTATCTTCTCTTGACTTTATTTTACTGAACTGTAGTTTGATTAGAGGACTTCCAAGTTTTTTTTTAATTCTAAAATAATGTAACAACTTAAAAAGCATAAAGACACAGGTATCTAGGAAGGTTTTCACTTATATAAATATTCACTATAGGGGCACCTGGGTGGCTCAGTTGGTTAAGCAACTGCCTTCGGCTCGGGTCGTGATCCTGGAGTCCCAGGATCGAGTCCCGCATTGGGCTCCCTGCTCGGCGAGGAGCCTGCTTCTCCCTCTGACCCTCCCCCCCCCCCATGTACTCTCTCTCATTCTCGCTCTCTCAAATAAATAAATAAATCTTAAAAAAAAAAAATTCACTATAGTCCTCACAGTTATAAATTTTCACAAAGAAATTAAAGTTTACCAAACAAAAATGTTCACTAGTTAACTGACCCCTTATAAAAATCAATTCCCACTTGAACCCATTCCTGAACCTCTGTTGATCATTGCTGAATACTATATGAGTGCAAAATAACTGCACAGCTAAACTGCTAGTCTTCCAAATGAGACAGAATTTCAAAAAACTAGTGAGATCTATGTTGGAAAAGAGTTCAGATCCCATGTAAAAGCTGTGATAAGGAAGGATATAGAAGAGTCATATCATTTAACAACTGCAGAAAATTGATATGGATGATGGCAAGCTAGTCTCTCTAAAGAAAATATGAGAAACGATTAAGAAAGAGTCTTGGGCCAGACAGCATGGTGTAGACTCAATTCTTCCTACTACTCCCTAATAAAGATCACTATAAACTTCGAAACTTCAAAATGTAGCCACAGAACTCTGAAAATGGAGGGGCGCCTGGGTGGCTCAGTCAGTTAAGCGTCTGCCAGGGTCCTGGGATTGAGTCTCACATCAGGCTCCTTGCTCAGCAGGGAGCCTGCTTCTCCCTCTCCCTCTGCTGCTCCCCCTGCTTGTGCTCTCTCTGTCAAATAAATAAAATTTTAAAAATCTTAAAAAAAAAAGAGAGAAGAAGAAGAAGAAGAACTCTGAAAATGGAAATACGGCTGACATGCTGAGGGCCCTAGGTCTGGAGGAACACCGCAGCAGGACATCTTGTAACCCTTCTTCAGGAGAAGGGGACCCAGGCCTTGCCCCAAACCTAGCAACAGAAAGCAGCCTACATAGGCTCATTCCTTTCAACAACATTGGGCAAGCCTAACAGCACTGGTGAGGGCATATTGATAGGGAGTGCAAACTGAGCAGCCCAGAGAAACACTCCCCTTCCCCCCTGAGACACACTAGGTAGCTAAGTGAGGCACACCACAACATGGGCCCAGGCTGGGAACCGTTCTCCATCTCCTACAGTCAATGGAATCCTGCCACAGCAGCCCAGCCTGGAAAGCCTCTCTGTCCCCATGGGCTGGAGACAACTTTCTCCCTCCTAGAGGCACAGATGGCTTATTCTGGGGAAGCTCATTTCAATCCCTCACCTAACGCCAGCAGGGACTATTAGGAGGCCCAGATAAACCAAGGAGACCAAACAGTATTGCAATGGATCTAAAACTTAAATTGTCAACGGAACCATACCCTTTAACAGAAAGCTTGTAGCTACATGCTAACCTAAATAGGGTGACTGCCTGCTAAAATAAAAGATTAAAAAAAATTTTTTTAATAAAAGATTTAAATAGGACCCAGAGTTTCCTAACATAATAGCTAATTATTCAAGATTCAATTTAAAAAAATTCTGTATTATACCAGAAAACAGGAATATTACAACTTGAATGTGACAATCAACTGAGATGAATCAGATGTTTAAATTGAGAAGGAATTTAAAGCAGCCATCATAAAGTGCTTCACAATTAATTGGAAATTCTGTTGGAACAAATTAAGAAAATCCCGACAAAGAAATAGAAGTTACAAAAAGAATCATATACAAATTATAGAACTGAAAAATAAAATAACATTGATAAAAAGCTCACTGGAACAGCACAATAGTAGAATGGAGATGACAGAAGACAGTTTCAGCAAACTTGAGGACAGATCAACAGAATTTACTAAATAATGAGCTACAGAGAGAAAACAGCCTGAAAAAATAATAAATTTCAAAAGAATAAAGACCTGCAGGACAATGTTAAAAGATCAAACATCCATTACCACTGGGGTCCCAGAAGAGGTGAAATAGAACAGGGATAAAAGAGTATTTGAAAAAATCATGGCTGAGGTCCTCCCAGAAGGGTTTTAGCAAAAGATAGAGGTCTACCCTTCAAGAAGCTGAGCAAACCCAGATAGGGCAGACCCAACGAAATTCAAGATAAGATGTATCATAATTAAACTTCTGAGAACTAGACAAAGAATTAATCTTGAAAGCAAACAGAGAGATACTACCTATCTCTACCTAATTGGGGAACACCAATTCAAATTCCAGTGGATTTCTCATCTGAAACCACAGAGGCCTGACAGAAGTGAGACAACATTTTTCAAGTGCTGAAAGAAAAAAACTGTCAACTGCAAATTCTGTACCTGGTAAAACTACCCTTCAGAAATGAAGGGGAAATAAAAACATTCTCAGATGAAGGAAAACTAAAAGAACTTTTTACTAACAGATGTACCCTTAGAGAATGACAAAGGGAAGTTCTTCTAACAGAAAAAAATAACAAAAGGAAGAATTTTAGAGAATCAGGAAGGAAAAAAAATAGTGGAAAGAGCAGAAATATGACATATAATAGTCTATCCTCATGAGCTTTATAAATATTTTTTGATTGAAGCAAAAATTACAATACCATCTGATACTCAAGGCAATGATATTTTAAAGTGGGAAGGTTAAAGGGACCTAGATGGAAGAAAAGATTTCCATACTTCACTCACTCAAAGTGGTAAAATGTTGACACCAGTAAAGTGTGATGTCACATATGAATATTGTAAAAGCTCTCGAGCGATCACTAAGAAAACTATACAAAGTAATACACTCGAAACCACTGTGAGCAAATAAAGAAACAAACCTATGGTTGAAATAAGGTCTCAATCCTGGTGCTCTGGATAATGAGTGACCAACTGAATTGAGGAGAGAGCTAAAGATAAACACCACAGCAAGAGAACACAGATCTTCATTTGGAAAGAACTTTACAGACTAAGCAGTCCAACTACAGCCTCTAAATATACTTCTCTGCATAGGCATATGTGTTTGGGGAGGGAGGCAAAATTCATCTGTACTATTATCATCTGCATTTAACAGCCAAATGAAGAGTAAGTAAAGTCATCCAAGATACGGCACTGATATTGGTAGGTTGCTTGCCACCCTTTGATCACTTTTCCCATTATAATCTTTGGTCTATCTCTATCAGAGGAGGGAAGGCATTCAGTAAAAGTTACTGAACCTTACCCATGATCAAGGCTCAACTTACTGTAGTTAAATTAAATATAGAAGAATAGAGATAGTAGATTGCTAGAATATTCAGGTCAAACTCTCAGGGTCTTCCATTTCTCATTTCTAAATCCAAAGTTGCCTTAAAAGGGGAAAGAGCTTCCTTCAGGAAATATATTTATCCCCACATACAAAATGTTTCTCCCCATAAAATAAACTTATTACTTTCTCCACAATGTACTTATTATGAAATAACACATGTGAAAGGGTCTAAAAACTACAAAGAACCCCCAAAATATGCAGTACTTTTGTTGTTTATTTTATAACATAGCTCGGAGATCTTTTGATATCTATAGATAGAGAGCATTTATTTATTTTTTTTAAAGATTTTATTTATTTATTTGACAGAGAGAGACAACGCGAGAGAGGGAACACAAGCAGGGGGAGTGGGAGAAGGAGAAGCAGGCTTCCCGCCGAGCAGGGAGCCCGATGTGGGACTTGATCCCAGGATCCTGGGATCATGACCTGAGCCGAAGGCAGACGCTTAACGACTGAGCCACCCAGGCGCCTGATAGAGAGCATTTAATTCTTTAATATAGTTACTCAGCACTCTGTATTTTACCCCAAGGGTTGACACAATTTACATTAATAATATTCATTTAGGATATATACATACTAAAAATACAGAACTCCACATGGAAGCATGATTATCAAAATCTAAATATTCAGATATATTCATAACTTCATCCTATTTTACTTTTTATAGATTATTAACTATTTATTCTTTCCCCAGAATTCTACCTTGTGCTTTACCTCTCTTACACTTTTATTTTAAAACTGTGTTGTTAAATTAAAACAATGCAGCAACAGAATATAGCACAAGGGCCTAGTTTTCCAATAAACTGAAATAGGTATAAATTTTAAAATGTAGAAAGAACTAATAGATTCTTCTAATGGTTCTGTTATATATACACATACTCACACAATCATATATAGTAATAAAATAACTGCACAGAGAAAGTAAAATGTGAAGAAGGATGTCATACTGCAATTGCACACCTTTGTTCAGAAAAAAAAATTCCAAAAAAATTTCACTTCTAGTTCTTGGTGAGTTCTAGTTCTAATAATGAATGCATAGCTGCAATTGCAATTATAACCCAAATTTTGTTTAAAATAAAAAACTTCCATAAATTCCCACTTCATACTTTTTCAAGATAAATTCTCAACCATCCGCCACCTCCTCCCTCACCCACCGCCATACACACACATATACATTATTTAGTATGAAATTCTGGCAACTGCTTTAAATTATTTATTTTAAGTGGTATTTTTCCAATACTATTTACCCTTGGATAAAAGGTCCCTTTGCATCTAATATTTGAAGTAACCTAATGCTGACAAAGAAAACTGACTAAAAATAACAAAAATGGTCCTATTAATAGGGTTTCAATAAACAGTCCTCATTATTTTAAAAAAATGTAATGAACACTTAGCTTCAGAAGAAATGGGATTCAGAAGAAAATATTAAGTTCCCTTTGGCTGAACAAAATGATACATTTAGAATTCAATAGAGGACAGGAACAGGAAAGCATTATTCAAAGGAATATAATCTCAAACTGGAGACTAACAGCAATATCTGAGGCATAACTGTCAATCCAATAAACTGGAGTATAAATTAGAGAGGATTAATAAACCAGTTACAATCATGATTTCTACTAGCAACCAACCCCTGTTCACTGTGGACAGCAGGTATTCATAAAACACTGTTTGAAAAGCCATGTCCTACATGTTGGGATGAGCACTAAGTGGTGTATGTAAGCGGTGAATCATTAAATGCTACATGTGAAACTAGTATTACACTGTATGTTAACTGGAATTTGAATAAAAACTTGGAAGAAGGAAAAAAAAAAAAAGCCATGCCCTAAAGCTAATTCATAGGCCAAAAAGCAACTGAACAAGTTACTGTTAAATATAAAATCATCAGATCTATAAATTTGAATTCATTTAAATACTTTATATTTTATTACAGACATAGCCAGTTACCAAAATGTTAAATATTTTAAAATTTTTAAATTGAAAACAACTTTTAAATACCATTGATCTGTTTTTAATAAACTAGAAAGGGATCTTTATTACCTTATTTTAAAAGCAGAACACCTCCATCCAACTCAAGGACCAGTAATATTACAAGAAGGCTTATTGTTTAAAACTCCTGGTTTAGGATGCTGTCAAGAGGATAGAGGTAAATAAAACATTAATACTAGAATATCAATGCCTAGTCTCCACACATCAGAATCATCACACAATCTTAAAAATGTTCCTTACTCTAAGATTCTGGCGAGTTCTACGAAGTGAAATGGATGAGTTCCATAAGGTAGAGTTTTCAGTAGTCCCTTGGATAGAGAGCAATGTCTAAACACTTTGAATAAAAAAGGTTCATTGTAAGTTGCTTAAAATACCATCACTACTACTTGGGAATGTTAATCATGCCTTTCTCAAAGACAGTTTGAAGAATGGAATCACTAAATACCCACGAACAGTGATCATTATATTTGTCAGTAATTTGCTGTATATTATTCTGCCAGTAGTATAAAATCATCACTAGTATTTACTCTACATCTATAGTACATAAAACACTGTACTAAACATATACCAGGCATGGGCTCTGCCTCTCTTTTAAAAAAGCTTAGATCTGGGAATAAACCCACAAATGCTGACAGCAACTCATATGTTCTAACCACCAGATACCACTTTTCTTCAGAACAACAAACCACACACATAGCATTCAAAATACCCTTTATTTTGGCCAAGGTTATGGTTATATACTGTGCTAAGTTATAATTGTACTGATATCCCTTAAAGCCTCAAACTATTTTGACATTTTGGTGACAATAATAAAAAAAAATGGACAGAACACATGATTTCCGTTTTGTAAAAGCAAGTGAATAAATAATCATCATCAAATCCATATGTTAGAAACTAAGAGACAAACTAAGGATACCTCAATGAGAAATTTCACATGAGAATGGCAGGAAAAAATGCCTGTGGTTTACTGACTCAAGCTCAGTCACTAAGAACCTGTATACTCATATGGATAGGGTTTCATAATCAAAGATTCAGAGTCATTACTCATCTTACTCCTCTCTTTGCTTCCTCACAAAGATATACCAGCCTTGAGCATGAGAAATTGACTAAAAACTGCCTCAGGCAGATAAAAATATGACAATCATCCTGGCAATGAAGACAAATCGCCATGTTCATTAATCAAGCTACCAGTGGGAAACACTAGATCACGATGAACTAAAAACACAGGTGTAGGAAATTGCTAATTACTCAAAGTATTCAAATTAAGACTAAAATCTTATAAATATCTTGCACATTTATTAAATGAACACACAGATATGAAACACAAATCAAATAACAAGACTGTAACATGTTTAGATAACAAATGGAAAACTGAATATGATTAAAAGTCTCAAAACACCACATCCTTATTTTGGATGCAGGATAGATCCTTTACAAAATACAAGGGTAAATACCCAAGAGAAATGAAACATAGATCCACGTAAAAACTTGTTTATGAATGTTCATAGCAGTATAATTCATAATAGCCAAAAAGTAAAACAAGCCAATGTCTACCAACGGATGAATATATAAACAAAATGTATTATATCCATATAACAGAATATTATTTGGCCATTAAAGGAAATGAAGTACTGACAGATGCTATAACATAGATGAACCCTGAAAACATTATACTAATAAGAGGTCATACACAAAAAGCCACATATTATAGGATTCCATTATATGAAATCTACAGGCACACCTATGGAGACAGAAAGTACTTTAGTGGTTACCTATGGTTGGGGTAGGGTGGTGGGCAATTGGAAAATGCTAATAAATACAGTTTCTTTTTTCATGTTATAAAATTTATTGCAGTGTGGTTACACAACTCTTTGAATATACTAAAACAATTAAATTGTACAAGAGGGAAAACATTGTGATTCAACATACATGAGATACCTAGAGTAGTCAAACTCATACAGACAGAAAGTACACTGGTTACCAGGGGCTGGGGAGAGAGAAGAAAGGGGAGTTACTGTATAATGGATACAGAATTTCAGTTTGGGAAGATGAAATACTCAGAGATGGATGGTAGTGATGGTTGTACAGAAATGTGAATGTACTTAATTCTACTGAAACTCTACACTTAAAAAGATTAAAATGGTAAATTTTATGGTATGTATATGTTACCACAACTCGAAAGTTCAGTTGAGTTGTATACTTTAAGTGAATAAACTGTCTGGTATGTAAATTATATCTCAATAAAGCTGTTAAATAAAAATAAATAAGGTATATGTGTGTGTATAAAAGAAAGAATAGTAAGCCTGCCACCACAATGGGTAAACTCCTAATCTATAATCACAAAAGTTCAGTGGCTCTGCTAATAGACTCTGGTTAGCCTCAAATAAGATGGCCAGATGTGCCAAGGTCAGGGTGCTAGCCTTGACACTCTCACTACCCCCACAACCCTTGCCTGAGTGATTTCACCCACTCCTGTGGCTTCAGCATCCATGTGCTCATGATTCTCAAATGTAAATCTTCACATGGAAACCTCTCCGCTGTTGAACTGCTGCCCCATTATTTCTCAGTGCTCAATGGGCAGATACTCCCAGGTTCCTGAAAACTTCGCAGACATCATATGCTCAGAAAGCCACAAAATGGAGAGGTAAGAACGGGGCTTGAAGTCAGAGAGACCTGGGATTCTACCACTTACTAGCTGGGCAGTCTTAGAGATGTAACGGAGCCTTTCTGATTCTCTAACCCCTTACTTTTAAAAGGAGAATTCTTCCAACTACCCACAGGATTATTCAGAGGAGTAAACCAGATAAATGAATATAAAGTACTCAGAAAAACCAAGCATTTAGAAATTACTAAACACATATTCACTGCTTCCCCCTTTAAACTTGCTCTACTTCTTTATTCTCAAATTCAGTTAAAAATGTCATCATGTTCCAAATCTATAAACCTTGTTATTATTGATCTCTATTTGCCTTCTGAATTATTCTAGAAATTCTATCCATCTCAGAAATGCCTTTTTACTGGAATTTCTACCCTCATTTATTTTTGACACTTCTTTAATTTAGGCTTCTATTATGTCTTAAACTCTGACACAATTGTATCTCTTCATCATCAGTCCATCATCCATGCTAACATAAAATTGTCCTCCAAAAAATGAAACTTATCTCCTACTTTAAAATCTGTTACCTTTGAAATCCAAAAGCCTTAGCTTGGTGTTCAGCATAGAACTCTTTGAACACGAACTCGCTTTCCTTTGTAGTCACATTCCCACCCTCTATGTTTTTCACTTTGTGAACTTCTCATCATTACCTAGATGTACTCCTGACACTCACATTGTTCCCTTTGTAGAATACCCCTAATTCCTTTCCTTAACTTGTGAGACTTTTATTAATCCAAACCTATTTCAAATGATATGTTGTCAGAGACTGTGTTATTTATCTTTTACATATCCACCTCCTCACCATGTTGTAAACTACCAGAACATGGATGATGGGCTACATTCATTCTGTATCACCCTTGGTTGCTGGTGATGAAGGAAAAAAAGAGGGAGTCAACACTGAAGATCCAGATCCAGTTACATTAAGAAATTTTTGCTCTAAGGTAAATGCCAGAGACAACTAGTGTTTGGTATAAATCACACCATAAAGTTTCAGCCAGTGAAATAAATTATTAATCACAATATTTAAAACCAAAACCGAATCCTTTCTGTTTTGTTATTATTGTTGTTTGCTTGTTTCTTAAGACTTTACTAGTAAACCAAGGAACAACTCATTTTTAAAGGACTAAGGAGTAAAAAACTGACCCAGTTGCAACATACATCAAAAAATATTTCTTGGATGACAAGGCAAGTTTTAGAATGGTTAATTGAGAATTCTACTGGTTTTTAGCCTAGGCCCTAACATTAGAATCTCTGATTTTGGAAACTGAGATTAATAGCAACTTCTAACACTGAGAGACAGGTACAAGTTTTTGGCATCATGCCCCTAAGTGAACCACCAGATTACTTACCTATGAAGAAATAAATTCTATCCTAGGTTAGAGGTGGCTCAGCACTCAAGATTACGCATAGTCTTGAAAAACTACTCTATGGCTGATGTCACCATTAACTACCACTGATCACACTGGACTGGATCCTTTGCCTAATATCTCAACAAAGAATGTCTTCTGATTATCTCAGGGCTTGGTAATGAAAGGCTCAACAACTCAAATTTCCAGAAATCTAGCATGAAAAAAGATACTGGCAGCCAGAACATGGGATAACAGCTAAATAATCTTTTTTAGGAAATGAACTAGGATATTTCAGGTAAGTAAATAAATTGGCTAAGAAATTTTATTACTTAGGATACTGGGCTCTCTCTTATACGTTTATTTTTCAACGACTTGGTGAATATAAGTTATATAACTTTGTTTTAGCTAAAAAAGTCAAGCTAGCCAGTTATTTGTTAAGGAAAGTCTTCGCACATAAAACACATATTTTTTTCATTTTATTTGTCAGATTGCTCAGAAATTGCAAAACCACATGGAAAGAGTGAAATCTGATCATTTAAGCATGAGACAAAAAGAACAAGAAAATTTTACTTTCAAGAATAGCTTCATTGGAACCTTTGGTACAAATTCAATAAGGGAAGTAAACTAAAAATAAAAGTCTTCTTTTAATCAATTATACCTAATAATTAGCTTGAATTTTTATATTAGTTGGATTTACTTAAGTATGAGGCAAAAATAATTATTCATTTTGTTAACACTGGAGGTACTTAGCACGTATTAATGAACTAAAAATCCAGGTGAAAATAATTTTAAAAACATAAAGTACCAAAATGAAAAACAAGCAGAAAAAATTATCAATAGTGACTGCAAAAATTTAAATCATTTCAAAGTAAAATTGCTAAATAATAAAAGCACCATGAATGAATTCACTAGAGATAATTTTTTCTTTTTTTTTTTTTTCCTAGTAGGCGCTGGGCTTGGCACCTAACATGGAACCTGAACTCACTACCCTGTGATCAAGACCTGACCTGAGATCAAGAGCCAGATGTTCAACTGACTGAACCACCCAGGCGCCCCCACTAGAGATAATTTCTACAGCGTTATTTACATTCTAAAATTTAGAAGAGGATTACATTTTATTCAGTGGGCTAAAAAAGCAATACACAGTTCTGATCTCAAAATCACTTGATAATAAGATCCAAAAAAATTACTGTGTAATCTGAGAGGTAGGAACATAGTTACAGGTGACTTACCAAAACAAAACTAAAAAAATGATCTTAGCAAAAAGTGCTAGCATACCTCAGCAAAAAACATCTTAAAATAATTGTCCTCTGACCCTCCCCCCTCTCATGTGCTCTCTCTCTCTCATTCTCTCTGTCTCAAATAAATAAATAAAATCTTTAAAAAAAATAAAAAAATAAAAATAAATAAAAATAAAAATCAGACCCATTAATAACAATGGGTCGGAGTGAAGAATGATAATTAAAATGATTAAAAATATATATATATATTCAAAAGATTTTATTTATTTATTTGAGAGAGAGAGACTGAGAGACAGCACGAGAGGGAAGAGGGTCAGAGGGAGAAGCAGACCCCCTGCTGAGCAGGGAGCCCGATGCGGGACTCAATCCCAGGACTCCAGGATCATGACCTGAGCCGAAGGCAGTCACTTAACCAACTGAGCCACCCAGGCGCCCCGATTAAAAATATTTTTAAATTCTGGCTCTACCGCTAATTAGTAATGTGACCTTGGGCAAATTACTTTATCTCTCAGAGGCTCGGTTTCCTCATTTGTAAGATGAAGTAATATATGCTTTGTAGGTTATTGTGAGAATTAAATGAAATGGGCTATGTATAGTCTATAGCACAGTGCTTGTCAAGTAGTAAGAGCTCAGTGGAAGTTAATGCTCAGTGATATACTGGAGCCAGCTTGCAGAAGCTGGTCTATTAATGTGTATCTATTCTCAACTGCCATGAAATGACATTGCATTGATACCTTCAAATTAACCATGGTGGGGCTATTAATACCTCAGAAATGTTGCAAATCAAAAGATGGTAATGGTTGTGGGTGGTAGTGTTTCAGAAGTGGTAGCTGTTAAATTTTTAGCAACATGCCACTGGTAACACCCATTATTATTTAAATCTTTAGAGTTAATAACCAGTATTACAAAAAATAGGATTTTGAATCTAGATTTAAATATGTTTCTCACATTAAGAAATTTTATATTTGATTATTTATTTATTTTAAAGATTTTATTTATTTATTTGATAGAGCGAGAGAGCACAAGCAGGGGGAGCAGCAGAGGGAGAGGGAGAAGCAGGAACCACCCAGGCGCCCACTGAGCCAGGAACCCGATGCGGGACTCGATCCAGGGACTCCAGGATCATGACCTGAGCCGAAGGCAGTCGCTTAACCAACTGAGCCACCCAGGCGCCCAATGGGTCTGATTTTTAAATGAACTGAATCCATTTGCCTACTTATTTGTAGTACTACAGTAAATATCAATATTTTTTGATAAGAAAAATGAGATCATGACCTGAACCAATATTTTTTATTGATATTTATTGTAGTACTATTACTGATGACGTGCAAAGAGTTTAGAAACAGGTCTTCATGTCTCCAAAGACTGATCTTCTTTCCCCTAAAATATTATGCTTCTAAAATAAGGGATGCTGATTTTAAATATCGGATAAATAATCAGTAATAAAATAGAGCTCAGTACAAAAATCAACATACTTCATTATCATCTTTAAAATTAATTTTAAAGTATGCAATAAAAACAGAGCTCAATCACAAGTATAAAATATGTGATGGTTAATTTTTTCTTTTATTAAAAACATTTTCAAAATCCTGATGGAAAAAATAAAGAAGTCATGAACAAATGGAAGTATACATACACACACACAGCTCTTGGGTGGGAAGTCCACATATTGTAAAAAACATTGCAATGGTTCTTCTACTGACTAAGCAGTTAGTAAGAAGCTAAAATAAAGTACTCCCAGAATTTGAGAACATATTTAGAAAATATCACTTAGACAAAACTGGTTACCTTAAGAAATGATTTATAGGGGTGCCTGACTGGCTCAGTTGGTAGAGTACACAACTCTTGGTCTCATGGTTGTGAGTTTGAGTCCCACATGGGGTGTAGAGATTACTTAAAAAATAAAATCTTTAAAAAAAGAAATGATTGGGGCACCTGGTGGCTCAGTCCCGTCTGACTTGATTTCAGCTGGAGTCATGATCTCCAGGTTATGAGATCAAGCCCCATCTCAGGCTCCGTGCTCTACAGGGAGTCTGCTTGAGATTTTTCTCTCCCCCTCCCCACCTGCTCTTTTGCTGTCTCTCTCTCAAATAAATAAATAAATCAGAAAGAAAGAAAGAAAAGAAAGAAAGAAAGAAAAAAACGTTTATAAATGTACAATTAAGATTGAAATATTTCTTACATCTACTCCAAGAAGATTCCAGGATGTATCCTCATGAACAGATGGCTTTATTTTTATTTTAAAGCTACTATTTTTTAAAAAAAATTTATTTATTTATTTGAGAGAGAGAGAGAGAGAGAGAGAGAGAGAGAGAGGATGAATGGGGGAGGGGCAGAGGGAGAGAGACAAGCAGACTCCCTGCTGAGGCAGGGCTCAATATCAGGACCCTGAAATCATGATCTGAGCCAGTCAGATGCTTAACCCACTGAGCCACCCAGGTGCCCCTAAAGCTACTATTAATTGGGCTCCCACTGTAAATTCAGCAAAGCACTTGACACATATTATCTCATTTAATCTTTGTTACAACTTCATAGCATCTATATCACAGCTCTATTGTCTTTTACTAAATTTTTAATTTTTATTCCAGTATAGTTATTAACATGCAGTGTTATATTAGTTTCAGCTGTAAAATAAAGTGATTCACCAGTTCTACACATTATCCAGTGCTCATCATGATAAGTATACTCTTTAATCCCCATCACCTATTTCACCCATTCCTGCCCCCGCCCCACCCCACCACCTCCCCTTTGGTAACCACCCGCTTGTTCTCTATAATTAAGAGTCTGTTTCGGGGCGCCTGGGTGGCTCAGTTGTTAAGCGTCTGCCTTCGGCTCGGGTCATGATCCCAGGGTCCTGGGATCGAGCCCTGCATCCGGCTCCCCGCTCTGCGGGAAACCTGCTTCTCCCTCTCCCATTGCCCCTGCTTGTGTTCCCTCTCTCACTGTGTCTCTCTCTGTCAAATAAATAAATAAATAAAATCTTTAAAAAAAAAAAAAAGAGAGAGAGTGTTTCTTGGTTTGTCTCTCCTTTTTTCCCCCCTTTCCTCATTTGTTTTGTTTCTTAAATTCCACATATGAGTGAAATCATATGGTATTTGTCTTTTTCTGATTGAATTATCCTGCTTAGCATTATACTCTCTAGCTCCATCCATGTTGCTACACAGGGCAAGATTTCATTCTCTTTATGGCTGAGTAATATTCCATTGTATATATATATATACCACTTTATCCATTCATCTATTGGTGGACATTTGGAGATAGCTCTATTTTTTTTTTTTTATAAAGAAAACAGAATTAGGTAAGTTATATCTACTTCACAGCTAAAAAGAGGAAGAGCCAGAATTTAACCTCAGATCTAACTCCAACATAAGGACTAAGCAGTATATTACATAACTCTCATTGATCTGTTTGGTACCTGAAAATAAAATTAGAAATTTTAATTACTTAATTAAAATTAAAATCCTTAGTTTTTACTATGGATTATGACCTGTATTAATGGTCTTCCTTCTATTTTTCTCTGAAAAAATTTATACAATGATTTTTTACTTTTATAATTGGAGGAAAGTTTATTTGATTTTGCAGGGGGGAAAAAAACCTTACTGCTTACAGAAATAGAAAAATCTGTGAAATAAGAGAAACTCCAGGAAACATTTTTAAACACAGAGACACTCAGAATATTTTAAACATATGCTGAAGTCATGTAGAAAAGAATAAATTTGGTACATATTAATATACAATATGCAAATATTAATACTGCAAATATAAATAGCCAATATTAATAGCTAATTAATAGCAAATATTAACAGCTAATATTCTAGCAAGGTGTTACACTAAATCGCTGAAATGCAGTGATTTTTTTTAAAGATTTTACTTATTTATTTTTCAGAGAGAAAGCACACACACACAAACAGGGGAGCGGCAGGCAGAGGGAGAAGCAGGCTCCCTGCTGAGCAAGGAGCCCGATGCAGGACTCGATCCCAGGACCCTGGGATCATGACATGAGCCAAAGGCAGACGCTTAACCGACTGAGCCACCCAGGCATCCCTGAAATGCAGTGATTCTTATAAGAAATGGCAGAATGTAACATATTTCTCTGTATTTTGCAAACATCTCTTTTAATTTATAATGAAGAGAAAACAGAAGGTCCAATTATAGAGATCTGAGGCACTAAAGTTCTTATACTAATTAATCCTCACCACTATTTATTAGATGTACATGTTACGAACTTACAATACGTTTATTTTTTCTAATTTGGTTAATGATTTCCTAGAATAAATGAGGAAGCTGCCAGTTACTTAATAAAATAATGTGTTATATTCCCAGCACTAAGAACAGTGTCTTAGGAATTCAATAAACAGTTGCTGAATTAATGTATAAGATCTTTTCCAATAGGATTTTTTAATGAAAAATTTGTTTAAAAATTGAATGAGCATATTAAAAGAAAATTATCTAGAAAAAAAATAGTCTTCTAATTCCCAAGTTAGGGGTCTTTAAAAACATAATTAACACTGGGGAGAGAATATTCTTATTACTATGGCATTATAAATGTCAGTTTAACCAGACATACACTGTAATCAGAAAGAGAGAACTACATGGGGTATATTTAATTTCCTTTTCTATTTTTTTTTTTTTTAAGCTTTCATTCCTGTATCTACCTACTGACAGAGGAAGAAAAACAATTTAGGAATGAAATGGTCTCCTAGTAACTTAGAGTTTACATTCCATGTATGTTTACAATTACCTGATTTTTTTCTAAGTTTCACATAGCTAGTAAGTGGCAACTAGTAGGCCCTATGATATTTTGTTGATTTGATATGCTGTGATGGGCTTATGGTTACTCCTCTCTTACTGGGTGTTTCAATTTACTTCCACTATTGCAAACATGTTGACTCAGTACTTAGACATGGGCCCAAAGCAGTTGGAATTACTTTTAGCTATAAAAAGTTATTATTTTTTATATTGTATCATTTGACCTACATATTATCTGACCTACATCAGATAAAGGAATATTCGCACAACTGGGGGGTTGAACATGGAATAGTAGTAAAGACTCTGAGCCTCTCCCTCTTAAATTGGTTAGGGACCCTGAGCATGATATATTTCACTGCTTTAAGCATGAGGGTAATTATGGTCAGCTAGGGCATAAGAAGCTTATTTATGCTCAGAACATACACATGCTCAGAACAAGTGTGGGTGCACAGAATTTAAGACTAGAACATTGCAATTTACTCACATTTGTTAATTTTAACATTCAACAATCAGGTATCCTCTTTCTCTTTCCCATTTAAAAAAAAAAAACTCTATCAATGTAAGTTCATTTTCTTAACAGAAACAGGACCTAATATACATCGAACAACTGCTATGTGCCCAACACTGTTTTACATGCTTTAAATACATACTACATTACTTAATGCCTCCTGCATCTTGCAGTTCATATTGAGGAAGAAAAGTAACAAACACTAGTGGGCTTCAAATTAAGAAATACACTGATTTTCTTAACAGTCTTAAAGACATCTATGGTTTAATATTCCATACCTTGCTACAATACTATAATAGCAACCCTGATGAGAACACTTTTTATTCACATGGCATCTGTGAATAGATGTTATGTAAACTATAATGTACATAGCATTTTCAAATTTCATGTATCACTTGTGAGGAAGGAATTACTATTCCACAAAGTGTTAAGACAGATTCAGAGATGACACTTCACAGATAACTGGCATAGATGGAAGTAGAATTCAGGTCTCTTGGGCCACTCTTGTGGGGAATGAGAAATGCAGAAAGGTTAACACCTGCCGAAGGTTAGAAAAGCATGCACATGGACTCTCTGCTGGGTGCGAGCTACTGCTCACTGAGAAAAGGAGATCTCCAGACAAGAATGAGCTCCAATCTTTGTATTAAATAGCATATTTCATTTTTAAGAGCTTGAATCTTCACTGGTGAAGCGCTTAGGGGATATCACAGTGTTTGTTAATAAAAATTACTGATCTGACTGGAAAGAATACTGTGTACTGTTCTTTAATTATTGGACTTGAAATCCCTTCTAATAGCACCTTAAATGGTTTATGATTCCACATGTATAATTATTCTATGATTATAAACGATGAAGAATATTAGGAAATATATTAGGAATATAATAAATACAGAATATTTTGTATCTCCTTAAGTAAACCATAAATGTATAAAAAGTAGGGACAGAGTCTTTGAGTGCATCACACATACTAGGCGGACAACAGCTTGGTAAATTTACTAGAAACTGAAAGTTAAGTACAAAAGCCCAAAATCTATATGAACACAAATATTTAAAACAAAACAAAACAAAAAAAACCCTAAACCCCCCAAACCATAATAGCTTTCTTTCATCAAATGCACACATATTAACTATTGAGAGGCACTGATCCTAAGAATTTATTTCAAACTCTTAATTTCCTTTAACACTCCTTTACACCATCCTGTCATCACGTGACAAGGAAGCACATATACTGGCATCCAAGAAAATCCAACAACCTAGTTTTCCAAAAATTTCAACAGAATGTTAATACAGGCACATCAAAAATATTTTACTGTTGGTAATTATTTATAAGCCAAGGGTAAGAAGAAAATTTTAATAGTATCATTAAAATTTACTGAGCAAAAGAAAATCTAGGGAGGACAAGGTTTCAGAGGAATATTGAATTACTGGCACACATATATTTGGAAAACTCTTTTCAGTGATATGTCACCCTTTTGCATTCTTCATCTTCATTTTAAAAGAAACTAAACTGTACTCCAAACAAAATTCTTCAACAACTCCCATAATTTTCTAAAGAGTTTAAACATTCATGATGTGGTCAACCTTACAGTAAAGATAAACTAAATTATTCTAATAGCAAGAGCTTGTCCAAAAAAATGGCCTCAATTGGACGGAGATACTATCAGAGTTTCAGTGCTGAAGTTTCCAAAAACAACAAACAAACAAACATGGGTTGTAACACAGAACTGAAATAGTTTAGCAGATAAGGTCAGTCATTTCCAAGGCAATCACATAAAACTTTAAGAGTTCTTTTTTTGGATTTAACAATGCTACCATTAATATAAAACATTTTTAAATTTAAACAAGTCTTAAATGAGGTTTTAAAAGCAACTGATGATTCCTTTGTCTGAAATGAATCAAACACAAGCTTCTATATTGTCACCTAACAAATTCAAGATTTGCATCTCTTGCTTCCATATTCAAATTGTGGATTTTTATGACATAAGCAAATCAAATTCCAACCAATTAAAAGCTATCAATACAATTCTCCTCTAAATAGTTCTCTCTAATAATATTTGTTAGTTTTTATGAAAAGATAATACATAAATTGTTTAATTCTCAATTTTCGCATGAGGAAATTATTTGATTATTTCTCCTCTAAATCTCATTTAACTTGCAAAAGTATATCAATGGAGATAAATAAGGGTTAAAAAACAAAGCAAAACAAACAAAACCCTTTTACACAGGCTCCAAAATAGAATTCAAGAGTATAACATACGAAAAAAAAAATTCCTTAATTTAACCAAATCTATTCTTTACTATTATTTACTAACATTCATTGAAAGAGGACTTCTGTAGTATTTATCACTTGTTAAAAATTATACAAATTAAATAAATTTGTCTTATTCTGAGCAAATACAATGGTTTATCTTATTATAAAACACAAATAATTAAAATTCCAATAGTAATTAAAATTGAGCCATCCCTTCCTTCTCCCCTTATTCATCACAATATACCTTCTCTTACTGGCTCATTGGTAGATTCTCCTTTTAGACTCAGCATCCTGGAGAAGCCATTGGAAAGAGTAGAGAAAATGCCACGGATGAAATATCCCTGCTGCTCAGACTCCTCTGACCTCCCTGAAGTTGGCCACGGTCTAACAAATCTGATATTGCAGCGGGGTTCTGGCTCTGAAATAGATCTGGTGAATGGAATCCGAAGTGACTGAGTGTTGACCAGGTTCAGCTTCTCTGTTGATGTTCCAAGGACCTCGTTAGCAGAGGAAGAAGCATTATTGCCAACCATCTTTGGCAGGACCTTTTGTTGTGGTTCATCCAAGTCTTTCTTATTAGTCTCCAATCTCTCCCTTTTGCCCCCTTTCCATCTAAAGCTGGGATGTGTTTGCCACCGATAAGCACCCAGTGGCTTTCCTAGATTGGAAACAGCATGTTCATTTTTCTTCCTCTTGCTTTTCACTGGACCACGCCATGGAAAGCTCTTTAAGCTTGTTCCTATCTCTGCATTTGCATAAGCAGGTTCTGACAAAGATCTTCGATAGCTTGGAGGACAAGGTGATGTCTGTCTTTTAAAGATGCTCATCTTCCACGACTCCCTGTTTTAACAACTTCTCTAAAACTTTAAGTTTCCTCTACCCTGCAGTCTTTGCAGTCGAACCACACTTGTCCGTGCAGTCCAAAATATTCAACTGCTTAAGCAGCTTTCTTTGTGTGGCTTTGAACCACAGCAGATGTTGCTGCTTAAGAGCTGGTGTCATGTTATTACCCCATTTTCCCAGATCTCCGAAATTTCAGCAGCACCCAAAAATCTCTTGCCTGAAGCAAATAATCTTCAGAGTGTAGCAAAAGTAAAGATTTCCAGAAGATCATCTCGCTTCCTGCTGTAGGCTACATTTCTGTACTAAGTTTTCAGGAAATGATTTTAAAGAAAATGAGAAGTGAAATAAAAGCGACAAAAAACCCACAAACACCTTTATGGACCAATAGCAGTTAAGTGTTCACCATGCAAATGATAGTGGGTTAAAAACAGATTGTGAAAGTACTCAAGCTGACATCCACACTTGACAGAAGAAGGAAGAAAACTTGCCTAAAAGCCTGCCCTTTAAGCAACAACTCTTCAGAATAGTTTCTAAAGTCTGTATTTCAGAAATTTAATTTCAAGAAAATCACTGCTATTTTTACCACAACTTCTCTCAAAATTAATACTGTTTTTCAATCAATAGGTAAAGTCATATACTGTTTTGTTCAAGTAGGCACTACAAGGAGGAGGAAAAATGAGCAAAGGAATGCCAAAATTTAAAGCCATTTTAAAAATAAAATATACTAGAGAGAATTTTAAAAGCATAAATGGACAGAAAAGAGAACAGGGACAGAGGATATTTGCTATGAACTACAGCAAAGGAAAAGCAAAGCCTTGAGGCACTATCTTGTGGGAACTGGAACACAGGAACATATATATTTCAATGACTTCTAGAAGGGGAAAGTTTGCTTTGTAAATCTAGTTGGGATAAGCTGTCTGGAAATATATTCCCTATCTGTTTAAACAAAGAAATTCCTTTACTCTTCTTTGTGCTGCTTACAACTTTAAAAAAAGAGCTGACTATTCAAAATTTTGTTAAAGCAAGTACCTTATAGGGAACCAAGATCATGAATGCCAAGTTTTTGGCTGGTTAATTTTTTTTTCAAATGTCTGCTCATAAACTCCTGAAAACAGGGGTTTCAAATGGAAAACCTGACAGACTTTGGGCCACCAATAAAAGAGATATAACATTGTAATCAAATCACTTTGCAAGTTGTAGAAAAAATAATTTCATCTGGAAAACTAAAAACTTATTCATGTAGTTGCAGAACATGTACAATGAAAAACCGTTCTCACACTAAGTCTCATTACTACAGAAATAGGAAATTTACTACCTTACCTATTCTTTTAAACATAAAATGTTCTAGTTATTTCCATTATCATAAGGCAATAATCTCATTTTTGTTTGTTTATATAGGTTCGAAACGTATATGTCTATATTAAAGAAATGCTGAAGTACTTGGCTTTCCCAAAAGCGTAACACATCAAACTAGTAAAGTGTCTTAAAATCATAAAATTTTCTCTTGTTTAAACTGAGGGTTGCTGGAGTGGTGGGGGGTGGGAGGCATGGGGTAGCTGGGTGATAGACATTGGGGAGGGTATGTGCTATGGCGAGCGCTGTAAATTGTGTAAGACTGTTGAATCACCTGTACCTCTGAAACAAATAGGACATTATATGTTAAAAAAAAAAAAAAAGAAGAAGAAGAAGAAGATAGTAGGAAGGGAAAAATGAAGGGGGGAAATCGGAGGGGGAGACGAACCACAAGAGACTATGGACTCTGAGAAACAAACTGAGGGTTCTTGAGGGGAGGAGGTGAGGGGATGGGTTAGCCTGGTGATGGGTATTAAAGAGGGCACGTATTGAATGGAGCACTGGGTGTTATACACAAACAATGAATAATGGAACACTACAACAAGAACTAATGATGTAATGTATGGTGATTAACATAATTAAATAAAAATAAATAAATAAATAAGTACAAAGTTAAAGAGTAATGTTTTAGAATCTTGAACACATCATTCAGTTTTAGATGATATTTATCCAAATAAAATTAAATGTCACTGGACCAAAAAAAAAAAAATTTCTCTTGTTTAAGAAAAAAAAGAGCAAAAAAAAAAAAAACCCCCCCAAAAACCAGAAATCTGACTTTGCACAGAGAAAAACAATAAACATTAAGCTCTAATCTCTATTAATGGCACATCACACCACCTACAGAAATTAATCTGTGATGAAAACAAACCTAAATGTAACACGTAAAACTGTAAAGCTTAAAAAATAAACCATAGGAGAATATATTTGCGAACTGAGGGTAGACGAAGATTTCTTAGAACACAGAAAAGTAATAACTGTGATAGGAAAACATGAATAAATATAAATGCACAAAAATCAAAAACGTCTGTTCAGTACAAGACATATTAAGAAAATCAATAAGTCATAAAATGGGAGAAAATATTCACAACACAAACACCTCACAATTTATACCACAATATATAAAGAACTACAACTAATTAGTAAAAAAAAAAGAAACCTAATATTTAATAGTCAAAAAAGAGTTGGACAAACCCTTCACAAAGAAAGCTATATGAATGATCAATAAGCATATGAAAAAGTACTCAACCTCATTAGTAATTAGAGAAATGCAAATTAAAGCTATAATGAGATATCACTCACATCCAATAGCATGGCTAAGATTTAAAGGGCTAAGAACACAGGTATTGGTGAGGATGTGGAGCAACCAGAAAACTCGTAACTGGTTAATAGGAACATAAATGGCTCAATTACTCTGAGACAAATCTGACATTTTCTTTATAAAGATAGACCTACATCTACCCTATCACCCTGAAGTTCTACTCATAGGCATTTATTCAAGAGAAATGAAAATATACATACTTGTACTTCAATGTTCACAGCTGCTTTATTTAGAACAGCCACAAACTGGAAACAACCCAAATGCCATGACAGAAGAATGGATAAACAAATTGTGGTATTTTCATACAATGATGTACTACTCAGCCAGAAAAAGAATGAACTATTAACAACAACAACAAGAAAAATGTAGATGAATATCCCAGATATTATGACACCAAAAGGAACTGGACACAGAAGAGTACATACTGTATGATTCCATTTCTATAGAGTTCTAAAACAGGATAAACTAATCCATAATGGAAAAAAAAAAGTCAAAAAAGCAGTTGTCAGCGGTGGAGGACACTATTAACAGGAAAGGGGCACCAGGAAGCTTTCTGGGGTGATGAAAACTTTCTAAGTCTTGACAGAGATAAGAAAATGTGGGTTTATGTAATTATAAAAACCCACCCAAGTATTCGCTTAAGATTTATGTGTTTTGGGGGCATCTTGGTGGCTCAGTTGGTTAAGCATCTGACTCTTGGCTCAGGTTATGATCTCAGGGTTGTGAGATCGAGCCCACATCGGGGCTCCATGCTCAGCATGGAGTCCACTTGAGATTCTCTCCTTCCCTCTGCATCTGCCCCTCCTCTTGCTTGTGCACGCGCACGCACACGCTCTGTCTCCCCCCCAAATAAATTATTTTTAAAAAAACATTTATGCATTTTTCCATAAATTTTACCTTAAAAATTGTAAACAATACTGAACTTTTAGTTAGTAGGTTTGCTTAGCCAGTGTTACAGGTTATCGATTCTGAAACCACTTTCTGTGTATTTTAGTCTTGAGGAAAGGAGTAAACACATCAAAAAGAATAAATGGATGGGGGCTCCTGGGTGGCTCAGCTGGTTAAGTGACTGCCTTCAGCTCAGATGATGATCCTGGAGTCCCTGGATCGAGTCCCGCATCGGGCTCCTTGCTCAGCAGGGAGTCTGCTTCTCCCTCTGACCCTCCCCCCCATTCTCTTTCTCTCAAATGAATAAATAAAAACCTTAAAAAAAAAAAAAAGAATAAATGGATGGATGAATAAATGAATGAATACATACATATATACTAATACTAGAACTAACACTATGTGCCTCCTGATACGTTGAACTGTGAAGGATACATACTTGTGTATTATTCTGCAAAAATACACAACCTAAATTTAATCTAATCACAAGAAATATCAGATAACCTCAAATTAAAGATCTACAAAAACTGTCCTTGCTTCAAAAATGTCAAGGTCAAGAAAATCAAAGAAAAGCTATGAAACTGTTGTAATTCAAAGGAGACTAAAAAGAGACTATTAAAAACAATGCATGATTTTGGATTAGATCCTGAACTGGGAAAAAAAAAATAGCTACAGAGGACATTATTGGGACGACTGACAAAACTAGAACATGGATTATGGATTAGATAACAGAATCCTATCAACATTAAACTTCCTGATTTTGATAATTTTCCTTAAGATTGCAAAAGAGAATGTTCTTATGCTTAAGAAATTCACACAGAAGTATTTAGGGACATAGGGACATGATGTTTCCAACTTATTTTCAAATGATTCAAGAAAAAACTATGCATAGCAAAGTAGATAAAATATGATAAAGCAAATGGGGCAAAATGTACATAATTATTGAATGTAGGTAAAGGGTATATGAGAGTTTCTTGCATTCTAGCAAATTTTCTATAGGTTTGAAATTACATCAAAATAAAATATTGAACAAGTGAAAATTTTAATTCCACAACTATTTTGTTTGGGTCTATAATACAGGTAGAGACCATTTCAGAGTATCTTTTGACTAATATAAAGAAATATCTAGTTCCACAGGTTTTATGGGAGAGGGAGATTAATCAAGATCATCCCCTATTAAAATACCTCAATGGAAAATTAAATTAAGACTATAATTTTGAGGGGGCGCCTGGGTGGCTGAGTTGGTTAATCGTCTGCCTTCAGCTCAGGTCATGATCCTGGGGTCCTGGGATCAAGCCCAGAACAGCGCGTCGGGCTCCCTGCTCACCTGGTAGTCTGCTTCTCCCTCTCCCACTGCCCCTCCCCACCCCGATTAGTGTGCTCTTTCTCCCTCTCTTGGCCCCCCCCATCTCCCCCCTTTCTCTCACAAATAAAAAAACAAAATGTTAAAAAGACTAAATAATTTTGAGAAAAGTTGCACAGGAGGAGAACTTGAGCCCTGTAATCAACATTGTGAGACTCAATGTTAAATTAGAAAATTCTTTTATACACTAAATAGGTAAGGTAAAAATAATTATCATAGTTTCTAAACTCATCAACTCAATTCTTTTGAGGAAGTACCACAAACCTTCTTACCATAAACTTCCTTATTTAAGGAATATGGAATTGGAAAATACTAAATAACAGAGAAAAAGATTCAAGAGAAATCAGAAAGCAGAAGAACTATAGACCGAGGCAGTGACAGTCTCTAAGAATAGCTAAAGGAGAAGACTCATCTCTCTCACAGCTGCTAAAGTTTGAGTCAAGTGCTTCAATTATCTCATCATTATGAAAGCCTAAGATTATTTATGTTAGTTATTTCTCCAAGCTTTATCTTTGAATTTAAGACAATAACTTGCCACTCTACATTTTCTGAATTTCTCAAAATATATATTATGAATTCATGAATTTTTAAGAAAATATTCACAGGATTTATAGTTTCTTGAAATTAGAAACAATGACAGTAGTACCACTGAATTACCACACTCACTATAAATCCTACTGTAAAAATTGGCTGTGGATTGAAGTGACAGTACAAGATCATTTCTACCTCAAATTTCAATCAACTACTTTAAAATTTTCACAATAATAATATGTAATATGTAAAGCACAGCTTTAGGAACCATTCTGGTTGCTAAGTCAAAAGAAACATGTGAATTCTCTAAATAAATATGCAAGTACTTACATCTGCATAGATATTTCAAATTGTAATTGAGCACCTACCATATATCAGGCACTGTATTAAGATTATAGGAACAAAAAGAGCACTGGGTGTTATACACAACTGATGAATCATTGAACACTACATCTGAAACTAATGATGTACTATATGTTGGCTAACTGAATTAAAAAAAAAAAAGAACAGGGCAAACACTGTCCCTATCCTCTTGGAACTGCCTATTGATCAGGAAATGCTTACATTAGGAAGGGAAAAGTATATATACAAGGTGTTAGAGAGGTATGTAGTAAGAGGATTTTTACCAAGTCTAAGGCTTAAAGATAGAACCAACTTCTGAGATTCTCTTGATCTTGAGATTCTATTATTATAGTCACTTCTACTATCATGTGACATGCATTCCTAAAAATCACCACACTATACAAAATTGCACAATAAAACTACAGAGCTTATGGGGAAGATGGGGTTGGGGAGCCACACAAAGGAACTGCAACAATGACACATAAGAAAGATAAGAAGCTAATACAAACTGTAGACCATTTTATACATGTTAAATGGTTAAGAAACACCAATGTGCTAAAATAAATATGGCAGGTTAGTTTGAAAAAACCTTTAAGTTTGCCTGTGGAAGTGGGCATCAGAAGGGTTGCAGCTTCTGCTTTTTCGTGAAGTAGTGGAAGGAGGGTTACCTGAAATCTAAGAGAGCCACAGTACCCTGGGTGGATGCACGTGGCTCATAACTCAGTGGAGAACTGAGGCAGCTGCTAGCTGGCTGACATGTATACTTTGAGTATTTCCTATGCGATATAGTTTAAGTGGATACAGTTTTCTGTGTTCATCTAGTGTTTCTCAGACGAATGGCATAAGCAAACACAAAGTTCACGCAATGCTCAAGTTGTTCCTTAATATCAAGCACATGGCACAAGCCCTGCTTTTGAAAACAAGCATGATAACAGAACCAACTGTATTTTGTCTCCCCTTCCATACACAACTGACCACTGAACAACCACACAGGTCCACTTATACATAGGGTTTTTTGTTTTAATATAAATACAGTACAATACTGTAAATGTATTTTCTCTTCCTTGTGATTTTCTTAACATTTTATCTTATTTTTTATTGTAAGAAAACAGTATATAACACATACACAAAATATGTTATCGGTAAGGCTTCTGGTCAACAGTAGGCTATTACTAGGTAAGTTTTGGAGGAGTCAAAAATTATACGTGGATTTTTGACTACACAGGAGTCGGTGCCCCTAACCTCTGCATTGTTCAAGGGTCAACTGTAAAAAGGAGGTAAAAATCTACAGGAGACGTTACCACTGGAAAGCAGAATAGCAGCAAAGGAGAAGTGGCTCTATTTTTTTTTTAACTGAAGTATAATTAACACACAGTGTTATATTAGTTTCAGGTGTGCAATATCTCAACAATTCTATACATTATTCAGTGCTCGTCATAGTAAGTGTACTCTTAATCTCCTTTATCTATTTCACGAATCCCCCCACCCCTCTCCACAACTGTTCTCTGTATTTGAGAGTCTGGTTTTTGTCTCTCTCTTTTTTGTTCATTCGTTTCTTAAATTCCACATATAAGTGCAACTGTAAGGTATTAATCTTTCTCTGACTTCTTTAACTTGGCGTGATACCCTCTAGGTCCACCCATGCTGTTGCACATGGCAATTTTCATTCTTTCTTATGATTGAGTAATATTCCTTTTTATATATATATACCACTTCTTTATCCATTCATCTATCAGTGGATACTTGGGTTGCTTCCAAATCTTGGCTATCGTAAATAATGTTGTAATAAACATAGAATTGCATATATCTCTTCAAATTAGTATTTTCATTTTCTTTATGTAATACTCAGTAGTGAATTACTGGATCATATGTATTTCTATTTTTAATTTTTTGAGGAACCTCCATACTGTTTCCTGCACTGGCTGCCCCAATTTGCATTCCCACGAACAGTGCACAAGGGTTCCCTTTTCTCCCCATCCTCGCCAACACTCATTATTTCTTATGTTTTTGAGTCTAGCCATTCTGACAGGTATAAGGTGATAATCTCATTGCAATTTTAATTTGCATTTCCCTGATGACTGGTGGTGTTGAGCATCTTTTCATGTGTCTTTCGGTCAGCTGCATTTCTTCTTTGGAAAAATGTCTATTCATGCCCAATGCCCATTTTTAATAGGATTATTTGTGGGTTAAAAAAAGGATTATTTGTGGGTTTGGGGATTGAGTTGTATAAGGTCTTTACACATTTTGGATATTAACCCCTTATTGGATATATATATCCTATATATACATAAATATATATATGGATACTGGAGATATATATATATATGTATCATTTGCAAAATTTTATCTTCTCCCATTCAGTAGGTTGCCTTGTCATTTTAATGGTTTCTTTGCTGTTGAAAAGATTTTTATTTTGGACTAGTCTCAATAGTTTATTTTTGCTTTTGTTTCCGTTGCCTGAGAAGACATATCTAGAAAGATGTTGCTAAGGCCGATGTCCAAAAGATTAGTGCCTGTGCTTTTTTTCCTAGGAGTTTTATGGCTTCAGCCGTCACACTTTGGTCTTTAATCCATTTTGAGTTTATTTTTGTGTTTGGTGTAAGAAAGTGGTCCAATTTCATTCTTTTGCATGTTGCTGTCCAGTTTTCCCACCACCACAGGAAAAGAGACTGTCTTTTCCCCATCATATATTCTTGTCTCCTTTGTTGCTATTTTCTTTTAGTCATTTTCTTTTTTAACAATAAAATCTATTGAGATTTTCATATGTAATTTTACAATGAGCATGCATATTCTGCTCCTTTTGAAAGCAGAAACTTATATATATATATATATAAAACTTATATATATATATATAAGGCTTTATACAAATATGTATACAGAAAATCGATAAATAGCAAAAATAAAAGCCTTAACATTAACCCAAAGAATCTGAATTAGAGAACACGGACCTAGAAAAGTCATCAGAGATCAACTTAAACAACTCTTTCACATCATCAGACAAGGCCAGAGCAAAGAGATTTGTCCATTATTACTTAGTTAACAACAAAACAAACAGACAAACGAACAAAACCATGCATATCCCAATTCCCAGTTCAGGATTCTATAATCTCCTTAAATTAGAATTTTCCAAATTAGCCTTCCCAAGAACACAGTTGAAAATTTTAGACTTAAAGTGCGTTAAGTGTGACATTAAGTCCAGTTATTGTAGTGTTAAAATTCTTTCTTTTTTAAAAGTTTAAAATAGGCTACCATTTTGTCATTAAACTGTCCTTTAAGATTTACTTCATCTAAGGGAAGTAAGCAGAGATGAAAAGGCAAAACTTGAGCTTTCTCAGTGTACAGTCTGTCATCACTTCCTATCTTAAGACATACCTTTTCTACACTGAAATTCTATTCGATATATCCCACATGCCTTTTTGTAATAGAAGACATGACATATGCTATAATAAACAAAGAGTTCTGGAGTTTTGTTACTAGAACAAGAAAGTACATACCTTCTTAGATCGATTTGTGAAAAGCTTTAAAAATAGGAGGCATTTCTATTAACTAGAAGAAGACATCTTTCAAAAATATAAAGTCTTTGTTTATACAAAGCTAACTAATTAATAACAAAACATCCCTTTCCCATCTCCTATCACTGGAGCACATCTGCTTCCCGATGAAACACTTCCTGTGGCAAAAACTACCTCCCTCCTAAGTGTAAAAGTCAAAGACACACCTGACACGTACACAACTGCTGTTTGTTGAAGAGACAAAGATATGTCCAAAAGCCCAAAGGGAGATTATTTTTATCAGACAAGTGTTGGAATCAATGATCTTTTAAAATAAGGAAGCATTTTAAAATAAAAACAAAAACAATGATGATTCCTAATGCTATTATTAAAGTCTTTTTTAAAAAAATTAAAAATAAAAACTCTGGTTTCCTCTAACCTCTCTGATCACACCTTCTCTATCTAGTCGAAATGTTGGGGAGTTTTTCAAAGCTGGGTCCTTAGCACCCCCTCTCACCATGCACATCATTCCCAGTTACCATATCATATCTCCAGTTCAGACCTTGTCTCCACTGAGCAACCTACTCATATACTCAATTTGACATTTTGTGATCTCAAAATCAAAATGTATAAAACCTAACCCATGGTCTTTTCTTTAAAATCTGGTCTCATTCCAGTGTTCCTTATCCTAATAAAGGGCACCACATCCATTCAGCTATTCAAGCCTCAAACTTCAGTCATCCCCCTCTTACCATTCAATATACAATCCATGAGTCTTGTTGATTTTCCCTCCTAGGTATTAATCTACCTACTTCTTGCCTTTTCCCCTAAATTAACCTACTATCATTTCTCACCTGTATTACAACAGCCTCCAAAATTCATCTACCTACCTCTACTATGGCCCTATATAAACCATTATTCTCGCTATAGTCAAAAGAATCTTTTCAAAATACAAATTTATGGCACCCTGGTTAAAACCTTTCAGTGGTTTCCCACTACTCTTACAAAAAGCAACACAAAACAAGCCAAAATTCCTTAACATACCCTGGTCCCTACCTACCTACCCTTCAGCTTTCCTCTTTTTTTTTTTTTTTAAGATTTTATTTATTTGACAGAGAGACAGTGAGAGAGGGAACACAAGCAGGGGGAGGGGGAGAGGGAGAAGCAGGCTTCCCGCTGAGCAGGGAGCCCAATGCGGGGCTCAATCTCAGGACCCTGGGACCATGACCTGAGCCAAAGGCAGACGCTTAACAGACTGAGCCGCCCAGGTGCCCCCCTTCAGCTTCCCTCTTAAAGACAAACTTAAATCCTTTCAGTCCTTCATACTAGCCACTTTCCTTCCCACTACAGGGTTCTTGCGCACATTGCTCCCTCTATCTATGGAAGGATCTTTCTCCCCTCATCGCCTGCCTACTCATGCTTCTGATTGCAGTTCAAGTGTTACCTCTTGGAGGAGGCCTGTCCTGAACTCCCTCAGTCAGATCTCCCTATTATAGGCCTTCACAGCCTCTCATGCATCTACTACACCTGCATTTGTATTTGGACATTACCTTGTGAGATTATTAATCAATGCCTGTTTTACCCACAAGGTTATAATCTCCATACGTTTTTATTATTCATAGAGATCCCCACTGCTTGGCAATGATGGGCACTCAATAAATATTAAATTAATAAAATCTGAGAAAGATCTAGAATTAAAGTACCTAACTTCAGACTAATAGCACCTACTTAACATTATCTCTGATACCATGAAGATCACATCAAAATACATACTGTGGGGAGAGAGGGGCAGAGTAGGGAGAGAAAACAGTCCTATAATACACCGCAGGCAGTTGTTTTTCCTTGAACCAAAGTAGTTGTTTCTTCAAGGATATGGATAGCAAGAAGTATTAAAGGAGGAAAATAAGAATAATGCAAAATGGTAGGAGGACAAGAAAGAGGCATGAAATACTGATCTAATTGTTAAGAAATTTTTTTTCCAGAAATACAAACTTAGTTGATGCAGAAACTATTATCTTAAGTCACATGTATGTACGAGGCAATATAGGTTGTAAGTTACAAGGAAACAAAGAGTAGATCCCTCTCAGGCCACGTCAATCTAAGTAGAGAAGTGGTATATCAAGTACCTGTGTTAGCTGCTGAAAGAAAAGAAAAAATTTAAAGAAACAAAGAAAGGTGAAAGAATTTTCAAATAGTATTAAGTTTTATGAAGCATAATGCCATAAAATCATGTCCTCAGCTTTTCAGGACAGTACTGATTATTTAATTTTCATTCTTTTCAATATAAAGGACTCATACAGATTATAAACAAAAGTAATTTATTTTACTGTTGTAAGACTTTCCAGCAAATAAACTTTTAATCAGAAAAAAAGACAGAAAGGAGGATTTGTGGCATTTATTGTGGTCTTTAACATTCGCTTAATATGTGACCCGTGTTTATCCTATGAACCATACTTAAAGGGCATTACAGAGCTGGTAGGTGAAGTTGAAATGTAACGGAAGATTATCAGTCAATGTTTGTGAAGGACAATCAATAAGGATAATTACTACATGAATTTATGTTATGGCAGAATAATCTGAAATTATTGGGACGGATTCCCTCAAAAGTGATCCAGATTTAAATCTATTTTTTCATTGCTTCCTGTTTGGCTACAGAAATCTGATCCTACTAAGGGCCTTTATTCCTTTAAAAAATAATTTCCCTGGTTCTCAAGTTGTGACTCAGTCTGACTGTGTCTATGTGCCTTCTGCCAGGGATCAGCTTCTCTGTGGGAACTGGAAATGTGTGCATACCCAAGAAGTGATGCAAGATCTGAACTTTCCCCAAGGGCAATGCCAGCATCCTAGGACTTCAGACTTCTATACTTCTTCCTCTCCTGAACCACTCTCTAGGAGATGGAATGCAAAAGAAATAGTTGTGCAGCCTCAGAGAAGGAAGTACTGAAAATTATACATTCATTTGCCTATTTAGACACACTTTCAAGGGAAAAGACTGTAGGCCTCTACATTCCTTCCCATTTTCATCCCCCGTTAGATTCATTTTTAGCTTTGGAAGCTAAATTTGTCCATTTATTGACTGACTGATTAAGCTAGGTAAATATGATCCATGTATCTATTCCTCTATCTCTGAAGTACTGGATTTTTTATTAAAAGAAAATTTTAAATCCACTTCATTATAAATGTGTCATCTGTAACAGCTGTCCTAAACTTATCCCAGACTGACTCAGAAGAGACATAAAACTATGAAAAGCATTCTGTAAACACTTTTAATTGCCAAGTATTTTATATGTTTTTAAAATTTCTTCTTCCTTCATGCTTCTATTACACTAATGCATTTTCCTTTGTCTTTCAGTTTCATGTATTTCTGACTTACTCACAAGACTTTAATCTCCTCATGTTCAAGCTCCTTTGTATTCTCCAAGGTACCTAGCAGAGTACTCAGTAGACTGTCATCAAATTTGCATTGCAATAAATTGAAGGAGTATAATAGGATACCAGACTTCTACAGTTGGTCAAGGAGAAGAAAAAAGAAACATAGCACAAAGTTACCTTAAAACTCTTGGGGCACTAGCTTTCAGCCCATTCCCCATCCTAACATCTATCTCCTCTGCCAAAAATTATTTAAAACCACTGTTGCCAGCAAGTTAGCTTAAGTGGTTTGAGTTTTTGTTTTATTTCCACCCATGTACTTTTTTCTCCCAATCTGTGTTATACAGTTAAGAAATGTGTGTGCGTTCGTCTTTCCATCAAGAGTTCTTTTTATAAGAACTTAATTCACATAAGTCTAACTTCTGAAACTAAGAAACTAGTCCCTCTTCTTTCCACAAAATGAAGCTTTCCTTCATCCAGGATGTGTAATGAGCCTTGACATTTTGCTGCAATTTATTCATTCATTTCTCATCTCATTAAGCTGATTGTTTTCATATTGTCTGCTATATGCCACAAACTGCCATAGGTCCCCAGTCTTAATGACTGTTTTTACATTTTATTTAAATGAAATATATAAATTAAAATGGTAACTGATATAATGGAGGCCTCTATGGATGAAGTGAAAGCACAGAGGATGGATTACCCAAGTCAGCTTGAGGAAGTCAAGAACATTTTGCAGAGAAGGTAATATTTCAACTGAGATTAGGCAGGTATTTACACTTAGTGAAGGTAAAGATGTAAACAGTAGAAAAGGAAATCTTATTTCAAATAATTTCTATTGAAATCAGCCCTATTCAAAGCGTGGTTCTCAGATCTCTGGAAGTCCAAAAACTATTTGCCATGAGGCTGAGTCAAGATGAATACAAAAACTGGGCACCTGGGTGGCTCAGTAAGTTAAGTGTCTGCCTTCGGCTCAGGTCATGATCCCGGGGTCCTGGTATCGAGTCCCACATCGGGCTTCCCTTCCTCTGCAAGGAGCCTGCTTCTCCCTCTCCCTCTGCCTGCCACTCTCCCTGCTTGTGCTCACTCTCTGTCAAATAAATAAATAAAATCTTAAAAAAAAAAGATGAATACAAAAATAGAGAATAAGTGTTTAGAAACCTTCATAGAAATGTAATACAGCAATTTTGTCTGTTGAATCTAATAAAAAAATACAGCTCATTTTTTATTTCATCTAGTTATTAATTTTTATTGTATTTTGCTGAAGCATTGGTTCCCAACAGATTGAAAAATTTTAAAAACACACACAGATAGTCTGAGTAAGGCTGTTACTAAAATGCATCTAATTCTGACTACACCTCTCAAATTGTTCCCTATTTTAAGCTTCTTTTTGGATCTGCAGGGAACTCAGAGAGGCTTATCCTCTGACTTCAGGAAGAACTTTATGTATCAATTAGATGATCTATTTTAATTAAAGGGATCAAGCTAACAATTCAGCTATGCTGACCAAACTCCTTAAACATTTCAGTAGAGGGAGGAGCAGCTGGTTCACATTCTTTGGCACATGTTATCAAAAGTAGAAGCAACTAGATGGTGGTAGAATATTGTTCTACTTAATTTTTCTAATACTTGAAGCCATTAATCCTTGCCACTCTTTTGTGAAGTAGACCTTTGCACCTCTTTGGAATCATCTTTATTTAAAGCATACAAGTACATATAGAAATAAGACATGTTTGATTCAGATATAAACTCAAATAAGGACAGGTCTTTACTATCTAAAAACGTATGCTCTAAAATTGAAAACTCACAGTGAATGCCCATTCCTGCTATAAACAGGGTTTCCCCCGCTCCCAGGGGTTGAAACCCAAAGTTGAATATGCACAGGATCATGTACCAAAGACACATAAACTCAGAAATAAAAACTCAAGTTAAGTCTTTCACCAAAATCATTAGATCATATAGTCTTTGTTCTTTACTTTGCAAAACAGTTCATTCTAGCTGATGATGGCTTCTCTTCTGTCAATCTTATCAGTAGCCACCTTCTTTTTAGATTTCAGTGAATCAGGATACCAATTTAATTTATAAAATATCTAAGGATTTGGGAGGATACAAATACACAAGGTAGCACTTCATGAACATATTTAGGTAATCTCAGAAGTATGAAACCACACACATATTTAAGATACTACTATTTAGGGCTTCATATATTTTGTTACCTCTTTTCCTCTAATTATTCAGAATATTATTTTGGTTTTACAAAGTTCTGGATGTTTATAAGTACCTTCAATTCTTTTGGTACCTATTTTTAGTTATTAGAAAATATAGATGCACACATAGGAAAGCCAAGTAGTTAGTCTATAGTGAGATGAAAAATAAAAGAAACATAAGCTAGACTCACTTCTTTGCTATCTGTCCATCAAAGAATAGGAAATACAGGGACGCCTGGGTAGCTTGTTTAAGCGTCTGCCTTCAGCTCAGGTCATGATCCCGGGGTCCTGGGATCAAGTCCTGCATCGGGCTCCTTGCTCAGCGGGAACCTGCTTCTCCCTCTGCCTGCCGCTCCCCCTGCTTGTTCTCTCTCTCTCTCCCCCTCTCTCTCTCTGACAAATAAATAAATAAAAATCCTTAAAAAAAAAAAAAAAAGAATAGGAAATACAGTCTGTAGCAAGTTTTCTCAAATTCATTTAGGTGTAATCATTTTTTGTGCTTGTTAGGGTGTGTTCTGGGGAGAACTGTCCTGTGACCTGAATGATGTTTAGCAGCATCCCTGGCCTCTATCCACTAGATACCAGAAACACACCCTTCACCTCCCTAGTCATGACCATCAAAAATGCTTCCATACATTGCCCCCAGTTGAGAACCACTGTTCAATAATACAAAATAATAGTTTCAAACTTTTTTTTCCAACACATACCATCAGTTAAAAAAAATCTGAGCATACATCTCTATATATTTATTTATAAGTTACATACATGGACTTGTACTAATGTTATATACATTGTAAAAAATAAATAAATTTAAACAGGATGAGATAAAAAATATATTAATAGAAGTGCTAATAAATTACAACCTGAACCCCAGAGGATTATCTTCTGTACCTCCAGGGACGTACATACCACACTTGAGACAATCGGTATAAATTATTTTCACAGATAGGAGAATTGTTTCTTTTACTGGCTTAGTTACTGATTATGACATATTCATGCCATTTATAAACTGAATATAACTCTAATATACAGTATAAAGGGATATTTTGATCTTTGTTGAAAAATGGAAATTCTAAAGGTTCTAAGAAAATATATTAATTAAATTCTTGATATTGTGAAGAAGCATGACCTTGAGACCAATGATTGAGGATGAATTCTCTGGTTGACTATGATCTTTCCTTCTCGTTTCTGGCTCAAAAAATGACAGATGCCAGTATTCATACCATTTCCCACAAAGTTCCACAATGCTTATTTTCAACCTAACTCCACTACTAGACCAGCAATTAGTTATTTTATCCTCACATGACAATCAATTCTTATTACAAGTATTTTGGGTATATATACCTGGAATTGAGCCCCACGTAGGGCTGGATGACAATAATTGCCACGGTTATTTGCCTTTATCTTAGATGCTTCTACGTGCCATATGGGTCTTAATTTTATAATGGGTGCCAATGAATGTGGCGCCACATTATTAAGCAAACTTAGTATTCCCATCTAGGAAACACTGAATGAAAACAAAAGAAACAGCTAAGGGATAGCACTCAATTTTGGCGGGGGTGTAAAAATTTGAGAAATTAGGTACTTTTCATGACACCTGTAGTTCTTCATCCAAGAACAACACAATCTAGTTCACATTTAGGCTAATATATATTTATTAGTATTTATAAATTATATATTATAAATATATAAATATAATATATATATAATTATATATTTATAAATACTAAGTATAATTTACCTATTAAATAGTAATACTCAGTCTATAAATGTTTGAATTAAAAATAGAATCAGAAAGTAAGTTAAAGGATTTTACTATTGTTAGGTTTTATTTAAACATGCTTTGTGGTAGGAAATATTTTAAATAATGTGTGAAGTCAAATTACTTTAGTGGTAGACTTTTTGGTGACATAATTAATATTCTGCTAAAAATGAAACTGTAGTCATTCATTTCCTGCCATGACCAAGTAACTGATACTGAGTTTGCCATCCTGCTGTAAACAACTAGAAAACCAGACAAAACATTTGACACAAGTTTTCACATATTAGAAAACAGGAAGCACAGGACTACGATCCCTAGTAGAAGGAAATCATATCAGATAAACCTGGATTTCAAGCTAGAGACACTTTCTGAATACTGGCATATGGAGAGGAACACAAGCAGAACACAATGGTCTCAGTGAATATGAGGAGACAGAAGTGGAAGTTCAGGGAGACCGAGGCTGATGTAATTTGCAGGGTAAAGTACTAGAGAAAAGGAAATTACACAAAGAGATCCAGAAATCTGCATGGGGGTCTGAGTTACTGGTTGCATAATTAGGCTGCATGTGTGTAGGATTAAACTTCATGACTACTAGCAAAGACAGCTGCTAAACAGCTATAAGCTGGAAAATTTTTACAGCTCACTCAGGACTGGAGGATATTTGAAATCCCTCAAACAAAAGAAGACACCTTGTTTAAAATCCAAAACATTTGTACATATCTTCAAAAGGTAACACATTGGTAGTAGAATTAAATTAGCCCAAGAAAAAAGGGTATTTTAGGGCGCATGGGTGGCTCAGTTGGTTAAGCGATTGCCTTCGGCTCAGATCATGATCCTGAAGTCCCGGGATAGAGTCCCACATCGGGCTCCTGGCTCAGTAGGGAGCCTGCTTCTCCCTCTGACCCTCTCTCCTCTCATGCTGTTTCTCTCTCTCTCTCTCAAATAAATAAAATCTTAAAAAAAATTTTTTTTAAGGTTATTTTATTTTTTTAATTATTTTTTAAAGATTTTTATTTATTTTTTTTGTCAGAGACAGAGAGCGCACAAGCAGGGGGAGTGGCAGGCAGTGGGAGAGGGAGAAGCAGGCTCCTCGCTGAGCAGGGAGC
The DNA here is from genome assembly GCF_002201575.2 of Neomonachus schauinslandi. Classification (NCBI taxonomy): domain Eukaryota; kingdom Metazoa; phylum Chordata; class Mammalia; order Carnivora; family Phocidae; genus Neomonachus; species Neomonachus schauinslandi. The sequence goes on from NC_058408.1 coordinate 48,575,444, forward strand.
CCAATGCGGGGCTTGATCCCAGGATTCTGGGATCACGACCTGGCCAAAGGCAGCCACTTAACCGACTGAGCCACCCAGGCGTCCCGATAAAAGGCTATTTTAGACCCACCCATATACAGCTTGAAAATCAAGCCTCAAAATTGACAGCTGATTCTCAAGAAATGTAAACTCAGTCATAATTAAAGACAACAAAAAGCAAAAATTCAACAATGTAAAATTCACAATGTCCAATATCCATTCAAAAATGACTACCCATAATATGAAGTAGGAAAATGTGAAACAAAACAGGAAAATTAATCAGTAGATAATATGCCAGAAACGAAAGAGACGATAAACTGAGCAGCCAAAGACTACAAAAAGTTATTATAAATGCTTAAGGACTTAAAGGAAGATAGGATAACAAAGAGAAATGGAAGATAGTTTTTAAAGAACCAAATGGAATTTATGGAACTGAAAAATACAATATCTGAAATGAAAATTTTATGTAATGGTCAGAAGAGCAGATTATATTTCATAAAAAAAAATCAGTGAACATGGAGACAGAGCAATTCAAAATATAAAAATTAAAAAACAGGAGTTGGGAAGGGAGACTGAAAATAATGACCAGTAGTCTGTGGAACCATATCAAGCAATTCCTGAAGGAGAGAAAAAAAGAGAGGGAACAGAAATAAAGTTGAAGAAATAGGCTGAAAATTTTTTAAATTTTAACTTAAATTAAAATTAACTTAAAAAAAAAATCCACAAAACCAACAACAAATCCAAGTAGGATAAACCCAAGGAAACCACACCAAGACACAAAATAATTTAACTGCTAAAAATAGTTATGAAGAGAAAAATAATAAAGTCAGCCAGAGGGTTGGGGGACATAACAGGAAGAACAAATATGAGAATGACTGTTGATTGCTCATCAGAAAAAAATCAAACTTCAAGATGATGGAACAACATTTTTATGCAGAGAAAAAAAATCTGTTATACTAAATTCTATGTTTAGCAAAAAACCTATTTAAAAATGAAGGCAAGGGGCGCTTGGGTGGCTCAGTCATTAAGCATCTGCCTTCGGCTCAGGTCATAATCCCAGGGTCCTGGGATCGAGCCCCATGTTGGGCTTCCTGCTCGGCCGGGAGCCTGCTTCTCCCTCTCCCGCTTACCCTGCTTGTGTTCTCTCTCGTTGTCTCTCTCTGTCAAATAAATAAATAAAATCTTAAAAAAAAAAAAAAAAGAAGACCAAAAGAAAAAAAAAAGACATTTATGGAAAAAAACAGTTGCTGAGTGAATTCACTGTCAATAGACCCCACTGGGGCCTAAAAGAAGCAGAGAAAAATAAAATTTGAACAGAAATCAATGGAATTGAGCACAGGAAAAAAATTGAAAAAAAAAAAATTAACAAAACCAAAACCTAGTCTTTTGAAAGGAGAAACAAAAGCAATAAGTCTCTATTCAGGATAACCAAAAGTGAGACAAAAGACACAAATTATTAATATCAGGAAAAAAAGAGAGAAGTCATAACTGCTGATCACATGAACATTACAAGGATAATAAATGAATATTACAAACAACTCTGTGCTCACAAAAATGATAACAAATGAAACATTTCTTGAAAGACATAACTTCCCAAAACTGACACTAAATACAATAGATCATCTTAACAGTCTATGATATAAAGGAAATTGAATAATTAAGAATCTCCCAAAAAAAACCAGAAAACCAGGCCCAGATGGTTTCAATGTTGAATTCTACCAAACATACAAGGAACAAGTAATGCTAATTCTCCATAATCTCTTTAATAAAACAGAGGCAGAGAAACCACCTTCTAACTTAGTTGACCAAGCCAGCATTACATCAATTCCAAAATCAGAGACATTACCAGAATGAAAAAACATGTCTTGTAAACATAGACAATAAAAATCCTCAATAAAATATTAGCAAGTGAAATCCAGCAATGTATAAAAACTGTACACCATAAGCAAATGGGATTCCAGACATGCAAAATTAGTTCAACATCTGAAAATTACCTAAACCTACCATACAAACAGGACAGAGAAGAAAAATCATACAATCATATCATCTGAGGACAAAAAGAAAAAAAAATTTGAAAAAAATATCCAATACTCATTCATGAATTAAAAAACAAACCCCCAGCAAATTTATTCAACTTCAGAAAGAAAATCTACAAAAAAACTTATAGCTAACATCCTATCTAATTTGAAAAACTGACACTTTCTCCCTAAGATGGGAAATAAGGCAAGGATATGCTTTCTCTCCATTCCCATTCAACATCCTACTATAAGTTTTAACAAGTGCACTAAGACAAAATAAATAAAAGTCATCTAGACTAGAAAGACAGAAATAAAACTGCCTTTATTTACAGATGACATGAATGTCTGTGGAGAAAAATGCAGAATCCACAAAAAATTGGAACCAATAAGCAGGTATAGCAAGGTCACAGGATACAAAGTTAAAACAAAAGTCAATCATTTCCCCTTATATCAACAATGAACAACTGAAATTGCAAATTTCTTTAAAAATACTGTTTACAATAGCATCTCTCCTAGACCTAAAAAAGAAAAGAAATACTTAGGTATAAATCTAACAAAATATGTACAGACTCTGTATGTAAAAACTACAAAATACAAATGAAAGAAATCAAAGATCTAAATAAATGAAAAGATATTCCCTATTAATGAATTGGAAGACTCATTATTAGAAAAGTGTTAATTCTCCAAACTTGATCTATATATTCAATCCAATTACAGCAAAATTCCTAGCAAGTAACTTTTTGGATACCAACAAACTATTTCAAAAGTTTGTATGAAATGGAAAAAAGATTAAGAATATCCAACATAATATTGAAAAAAGAACAAAGATAGAGGGTCACACTACCAGATCTTAATACTTATTATAAAGCTACAGAAATCAAGACAGCATGTTACCGGCAAAAGAATAGACAAATATATCAATAGAACAGAACAGAGAGCCTGGAAACAGACCCATGCATATATAGTTTAGTGATTTCTGATAAAAGCCAAAAAGGCAATTCAGTGGAGAAAGTACAGTCTTTCAACAAATGGTGTTAGAACACTGGATGTCTACATGTAAAACAATGAACTTAGACACAGGTCTAACATCTTTCATCAAAATTAGCTAAAAATGCAAACGCAAAACTATAAAACTTCTACAAGAAAACATAAAATTCTACATGACCAGTTTTGATTAAAAAAAAAAAAAAACATTAAGTAGGACTTTATTAAAAACTGCTTTGCAATTGGACACTGCTAACAAAAAAAGAGAAACCAGAAACTTTGGAGATAATATTTATAGAACAGTTACCTGATAAAAAGACTTGTACTCAAAATACACAAACAACCTTTAAAACCCAACAGTAAGAAAATAACCCAATTAAATGGGCAAAGGATCTGAAGAGACACTTCACCAAAGAAAATATACAAATAGTAAATATGCATATGAAAAGATGATCATCTTCAATTGAAGAAATTCAAATGAAAACAACAATAAGATATCACTACACACCTATCAGAATAATTAAAATCCAAAAAACTGATAATACCAATTGCTGGTGAGGATGCAGAGCAACAAGAACTCTCATTCATTGCTGGTAAGAACGCAAAATTGTACAGATGCTGTGAAATACACTTTGGCAATTTCTTACAAATCTTACAAAAAACACACATACACACACACACACACACACATAATCTTATACAGTCGCACAACCCAGCAATCTTGCCCCTAGGTCTTTACAAAATTATTTAAAAACTTATGTCCATACCAGGGCGCCTGGGTGGCTCAGTCGTTAAGCATCTGCCTTCGGCTCAGGTCATGATCCCAGGGCCCTGGGATCGAGCCCCGCATCAGGCTCCCTGCTCGGCGGGAAGCCTGCTTCTCCCTCTCCCACTCCCCCTGCTTGTGTTCCCTCTCTTGCTGTGTCTCTCTCTGTCAAATAAATAAAATCTTAAAAAATAAAAAAAATAAAAAAACTTATGTCCATACAAAAACCTGCACAGGAATGTTCTTAGCAGCCTTATGTATAATCACCAAAAACTAGAAACAACCAAAAGTCCTTCAATAGATAGTGGCTATTCAACAAAAGAAAGGGATGAGCTATAAAGCCAAAGACATGAATTTTAAATGTACATTAAGTTAAAAAAAGTACATTAAGTGCACAAAACCAGTTTGAGAATTCTATATAATCTATGATTTCAACTGTATGACATTCTAGAAAACAAAACTATAGTGATGGTAAACAGATCAATAGCTGCCCAAAAATTGAGACAATAGGAATGTTAAATAGCTGAAGTACAGAAAAAATTTTTTAAGTGGTACTCTCCTGTATAATACTGTAATGGTCAATACATGACACTACACATGTGTCAAAACCCATAGAAGTATATAGCATAAATGAGCACATCTTAAAGGATACATACTAAAAATAAAACATTTAGGGGGCGCTTGGGTGGCTCAGTTGTTAAGCATCTGCTTTCGGCTCAGGTCATGATCCCAGGGTCTTGGGATCGAGCCCCGCATCGGGCTCCCTGCTCAGCAGGAAGCCTGCTTCTCCCTCTCCCACTCCCCCTGCTTGTGTTCTCTCTCTTGCTGTCTCTCTCTGTCAAATAAATAAATAAAATCTTTAAAATAAATAAATAAATATACCATTTAGGCAGTTGGGGGATCCCAGGATTAAATGCAGAATGTAATAAAACAATCTATCTCTAACATGAATGTGTGAAACAATCTCACTAAAGCAAGTTGGGGAAGGGACAGATGTTACCCTAAGTAACTCTGGAAATTAGTGAAGTCTGTAACACTAAAAGAAATTACATATATACAACATACTTTAGCAGATAAAGCTGCTTCCCACCGGGAGCTCTATTAACAATTCTGAGATCTCTATACATGTATATTGGAATTGAACAAGTAAACGGCCATCAGATAGTGGGAGCAAGGTTTCTCAGGGTTGGAGTGGGAGTTTACAGATAAGCCATGGAAGGAAGGTAGAATGATCTATGCGGTAATAAAGGAGTTGGAGACATCAGCGTGAACTCATGTTTCTCGTGAGTTTATATAGATACAGACAGTTATATTTGAAATATTTACTAATATGTGTATATACAAAGGTTAGTATACAAGCATCTGTCCACTGAGAGGGCCTAGAAGCAACAGTGCCCCAGTATAAATAAGCACACACCGTGCCCAAATCTTGAGTTCTAAGACAATTCTCCAATAAAAGGAATGGGGCTCTTTGGAGAAATGGCTAACTCTAGGACAGGGGTAGGAAATATATTAGATGGGTCTGGAGCATCTTGTAGTGCCAGAAAGTAAAGAAAGTGCTCAAACAAAAGCACAATGATGAGGTATGTCAAAAGGACAAGAAGCAAACTGAAAGCGCTCTCCATGGCTAAAGTTAGAAAAATGTGAAGAACAGAAAATATAAAGTACTACTGAATTATAACCCAAGTATTAAATAAATATCCATGAATTTATAGTGATAAAAATAAATGAGGGGGGATGGACAAGTAGGAAATAACAAATCTCCTATGCACAACAATTTCAAATAATTTATGTAGATGTTCCATCTTCAAGGAGATAGACGTAACTCCATCATTCCTTAAGTGTACTGATCAGTGGACTTCCTTCCAACAGTATAGGAAATAAAGAAAAAAAGTAATTACAGTGAAGAAACTTAAACACTACCTCAGTCAGGTGATCAAGGTCAACACCAAAAGTGTTACAACATTTTCTTAAACCTAAGACCTGAAATAGTAACAGTACTAGATGAAAACATAGCAATAGAACTTCTTGACATTGGTCAGGATAATGATTTGGGGGACATGACCTCAAAAGCACAGGCAACAAAAGCAAAAATACTGACAAACGGGATTATAGCAAACTAAAAAGCTTCCACACAGCAAAGAAATAACAGAGTGAAAAGGCAGCCTATAAATGGGATAAAATATTTGCTTACCATATCTGCTAAAGTGTTAATATCCAAAATGCATAAGGGACTCCAACAACTCATAGCAAAAAACCAAATAAGCTGATATTAAAAAATGGGCAAAGTCCCTGAACACACATTTCTCAAAAGAAGACATACAAAAGGCTAAAAGATATATAAACAGGTGTTCAACATCACTAATCATCAGGGAAATGCAAATCAAAACCACAATGGGGGTATCACCTACACCTGTTAAAAAGGCGATTATCAAAAAGACAAGGGAGGGACGCCTGGGTGGCTCAGATGGTTAAGCATCTGCCTTCGGCTCAGGTCATGATCCCACCCAGGGTCCTGGGATCGAGCCCCACATCGGGCTCTGTGCTCAGCAGGGAGCCTGCTTCTCCCTCTCCCTCTGCCTGCCTGTCTGCCTACTTGTGATCTCTCTCTCTCTGTCAAATAAATAAATAAAATCTTTAAAAAAAAAAAAAAAAAGACAAGGGATAACAAGTGTTGGTGAGGATGTAGAAAAAAGGGAACCCTCGTGCGCAGATGGTGGGCATGTAAATTAGTACAACCACGTGGAAAATAGAATGGAGGTTCCTCAAAAAATGAAAAATAGAACTACCATATGATCCAGCAATCTCACCTCTGGGTATATATCAAAAGGAAATGAAATTTGGATCATGAAGAGACATCTGCACCCCCATGTTCTCTGTAGCATTATTCATAATAGCCAAGATATGGAAACAACCTAAATGTCAATGATAAATGGATAAAAAAAATATCTCTCTCTCTCTCACACACACACACACACACTCACACATACACACATACACAGGAATATTACCCAGCCTTAAAAGAGAATGAAATCCTGTCATTTGCAACATGGACAAACCTGGAAGTCATTATGTAAAAAAAAGTAAGACACAGAAAGTCAAATACTGAATGATCTCTCTTATATGTGGAATCTAAAATGGTCAAATTCATAGAAACACAGACTGGAACGGTGGTTGCCAAGGATCAAGGATTGGGGGGAGTGAGATACTGGTCAATAAGTGCAAAGGTTCAGTTATATAAGATGAATAAGCTCTGGAGATCAACTGTACAGTACAGTAACTATGGTTAATAACACTGTTCTCTGGGACGCCTGGCTGGCTCAGTCAGAAAAGCATGCAACTCCTGATGCCAGGGTTGTGGGCTCAAGGTCCACACTGGGTATAGAGATTACTAAAAAAAATAAACTTAAAAAAATACTGTTTTCTATACTTGAAATTTGCTAAAAAGGTAGACCTCCTATATTCTCAACACACACACAAACACACACACACACACACACACCCAAAGGTTAACTGTGCGAGGTGGTGGATATGTTAATTAGTTTGGCTTCACAATACTATATCAAAACACCAAGTTGTTTCTGGCTGGGTGGTTCAGCCCCCACGAACCACTCCACTGTGGCCCACCAAAGCTGGCTGGCACACCCAACCCAAACAAAGGATATCCCTTGAATGCCTGGCTCCAGTGGCCAAGGCAAATTGAGTTTCTGGGCCCTACTGATCTGAAAAAATTGGAGAGAAAGTTCTTGGCAGGCTACTATCCCCAAGGCACTTCAGACAGCAGTAAAATACACACCTAGCACTCCTGTACAAAAGGCCTATTTACTTAACTTAAAGCTTCAGGCTGAGGGGCAAGCTTAAGGTATACCACACACTTACAAGCTACAGAAGAAGTCTTTTCATGGAACACAGGCCAGCAGATACCATCTTTGAGCTCTCAGATGGCCTCCTCACAGACAGAAGCTTATATATTTGTTTAGAGCCCCCAATTTTTTAACTGTCACTAAGGAGACACCTCAAGATTATTTGGTCTAGAGGTCAGCACAGTCTATGACTGCAGTCCCAAAGAACTGTATGTATTTGCATACTTTAAAAGCTGCTGCCTAGAGGTCTAGTTTCTAATCAGCCTGAAACTAGGTGCTGAGATCCTTCCCTCTGGAACAAGTCTTGGCACACGCTCAATAACTGGGACCTATCAAGAAAAAAATCAGGCTGTTTATACAATCACAATGGCTCAAGAGACAACTAGGAGTTAGGACAAGATTAAATGATAAGGTTCATCTTCTACTCAAGGCCACTCATGCAAGACTGGGAGATAATTGTTTTTTGCCTACCACACAGAAAAAATACAGACTCAAAGAAAATGAGGAGACAGAGGAATATGTCCCAAATGATAGAACAAGATAGAACCTCAGGGAAAAAAAACAAAACGTTAATGAAACTGAAATAAGTAATTTACCTGATAAAGAACTGTAAGTAACAAACAAAGATGGTCACTGAACTTGGGAGAAAAATGAATGAACACAGCAAGAACTTCAACAAAGAAACAGAAAACAAAAAGTACCAAACAGAAGTCTCAGAACTGAAGAATACAATAAACTAAAATATACACTGGAGGAGTTCAACAGCAGATTAAATGAAGCAGAAGATAGAATCAGTGAGCTAGAAGACAGGGCAGTGGAACTCACCCAAAAAAAGCAGGTAAAAAAGAAGTGAAGATAGTTTAACAGACCTATGGGGTAACATTAAGTGGAACAGCACTGGTATTACAGGGATCCCAGAAACGTAAAAGAAAAAGGCAGAAAACTTATTTGAAGTAATAATGGGTAAAAACTTCCCTACTTGGGAAAGGAAACAGACATCAAGATCCTCAAAGCCCTTGGGGTGCCTGGGTGGCTCAGTTGGTTAGGTGTCTGCCTTCAGCTCAGGTTATGATCCCAGGGTCCTGGGATCGAGCCCTGCACTGGACTCCCTGCTCAGTGGGGAGTCTGCCTCTCCCTCTCCTTCTGCCTCTCCCCCATCTCAAGCTTTCACTCTCTCTCTCTCTCAAATAAATAAAATCTTTTAAAAATATTTTTAAAAAAAGATCCTCAAAGCCCAGAAAGTTCTAAAAAAGATGAACCCAAAGAGACCCACACAAAGAAACACTGTAATAAAAATGTCAAAAGTTAAGGATAAAAAGAGAATCTTAAAAGTAGCAAGAGAAAAAGAACTTGTTCCATACAAGAAAATTCCCATAAGACTATCAGCAAACTTATCAGCAGAAAAGTTGCAAGCCAGAAGGGAGTGGCATGATATATTCAAAGTGCTAAAAGGAAAAAAAAAAAAAAAATCCCACCAAGAATACTCTACCCGGCAAAGTTATCACTCAATTGAAGGAAAGATAAAGAGCTTTCCAGGCAAACAAAAGCTAAAGGAGTTCATCACACTAAACCAGACATACAAGAAACATTAAAAGGACTGCGTTCAGCTGAAAAGGCACTAACTGCTAACAAGAAAAAAATATGAAAATAAAAATCCCACTGATAAAGGTAAATATATAGTAAAGACAGATTAATCACTTATAAAGCTAGTATGAAAGTTAAAAAGGCAAAGTAGTAAAAACTATAGCTACAATAATTACTCAAGGGATATACAAAATAAGAAAATATAAAATGTGATAATCAAGAACATAAAACGTGTGGCACCTGGGTGGCTCAGTCGTTAAGCATCTGCCTTCGGCTCAGGTCATGATCCCAAAGTCCTGGGATCGAGCCCCACATTGGGCTCCCTGCTCCATGGGAAGCCTGCTTCTCCCTCTCCCACTCCCCCTGCTTGTGTTCCCTCTCTCGCTGTGTCTCTCTCTCTGTTAAATAAATAAATAAAATCTTAAAAAAAAAAAAAAGAACATAAAACGTATGGGTGGGTAGGGAGTAAAAATGTAGTTTTAGAATGCCTTCAAACTTGGGGCGCCTGGGTGGCTCAGTTGGGTTAAGCGGCTGCCTTCAGCTCAGGTCATGATCCCAGGATCCTGGAATCAAGCCCCACGTCAGGCTTCCTGCTCAGCGGAGAGCCTGCTTCTCCCTCTCCCTCTGCCTGCTGCTCTGCCTACTTGTGCTCTCTATCTCTCTGTCAAATAAATAAATAAAATCTTAAAAAAAAAAAAAAAGAATGCCTTCAAACTTAACCTGCTATCAACTTAAAATATATTGTTACACAGTTGACCTTTGAAGAACACACGTTTGAACTGCACATTTATATATATATATATACACACACACACACACACAGTACAGTATTGTAAATGTATTTCCTCTTCTTTATGATTTTCTTAAAAACATATTATCTAGTTTACTTTATTATAAGAATACGGTATATAATACATGTAATATACAAAATATGTATTAATCGACTGTTTATTTTATTGGTACAGCTTCCAGTCAATAGTATGCTATTAATATAGTTAAGTTCAAGGGGAGTCAAAAGTTATACGTGTCTTTCAACTGTACAGGGTTCTATACTTCAAAGCCCTGTGTTGTTCGAGGGTCAACTGTATACATACTGTATAAATTGTATATAAGCTGTTATATATGAACTTCACAGTAACCACAGGCAAAGACAAATGGTAGATACACAAAAGATAATAAAAGGAGAATGTAAGCGTAACACTACATAAAGCCATCAAACCACAAAGGAAGAAACCAAGAGAAGGAGAAAGGAACAGAGAGAAACTAAAGAGACAAAAAAACAATTAAAATGGCAATAAGTACACACCTATGAATAATTACTTTAAATGTAAATGGGCTAAATTCCCTAATCAAAAGATAGAATGACTGAATGGATAAAAACAAGACCCATCTATACACTGTCTACAAGAGACTTAAAACATACAAGGATACTGAAAGTGAGAAAATGATAGAAGATGTTTCATGGAAACGGAAACTGAATGAAATCAGGGCTACTCTACCAGCTATACTCATATCAGACAAAGTAGACTTTAATACAAAGACTGTAATAAAAATTAAAAAAAAAAAGATGGGCATTACATAAAGGGGTCAATCTAACAAAAAGATATAAATTTGTAGATATTTATGTACCAAATGCAGGAGGATGTAAATACATAAAGCAAATACTAACAGACCTAAAGGGAGAAATTTACAATACAGTAATAGTAGGAATTTTAATCCCCACTTACATCAATAGATCATCCAAATAGAAAATTAAAAAGGAAACATTGGGCAGATGAACTTAATAAATATATACAGAACATTCCATCCAAAAGCAGCAGAATACACATTCTTCTCAATTCTCCAGGACAGATCATTTGTTAGGCCACAAAACAAGTCTCAATAAATTTAAGAGGACTAAAATCATATTAAGCATCTTTTCTGACCACTGGTATGAAATCAAATATTATTTACATGAAAACTGGAAATATCACAAATATGTGAAGATTAAACAATATGTTACTAAATGACCAATGGGTCAATGACAAAAGTCAAACAAGAAATTAAAAAAAAATACCTTGAGACAAATGAAAATGGAAATGAAGCATACCAAAATCTATGAGATGCAGCAAAAGTTCTAAGAGGCAAGTTCACAGCAATGCAGACCTACCTTAAGAAAAATCTCAAATAAACAATCTAACTTTAAACCTAAAGGAACTAGAAAAAGAAGAATAAAGAAACCCCAAAATTAGCAGAAGAAAGGAAATAGTAACAATCAGAGTGAAAACAAATGAAACAGAGACTAAAAAGACAGTAGAAAAGACCAATGAAACTAAGAAGAGATTAACAAAATCGACAAACGTTTAGTTATACTCCCTAAGAAAAAAAGAGAGGGCACACAAAAAAATAAATTCAGAAATTCAAAAGGAGAAATTACAACTGATAACAAAGAAATGCAAAGAATCATTAAACCACTATGAAAAATTATAAGCCAAAACTGGACAGCCTAAAAGAAATGGATAAATTTCTAGAAACACAATCTTCCAAAACTGAATCCTGAGGAAATAGAAAATCTGAATAAATCGATTACTAAAAGGATATTGAATCTGTAATCAAAAAACTCCCAAGAAACAAAAGTCCAGAACTAGATAGTTTCACTGGTGGATTCTACCAAATATTTAAAGACTTAATACCTATCTTTCTAAAACACTTCTAAAAAGCTGAAGAGGAGGGGGGTGCCTCGGGGGTGCAGTCGATTAAGCATCCAACTCTTGGTTTTGGCTCAGGTTGTGATCTCAGGGTTGTAACACGGGGGGCTCTGTGCTCAACACCAGTGTGCTTAAGACTCTCTCTCCCTCAGAACCATCAAAGACTCTTAACTATAGGAAACTGAGGGTTACTGACCCTTGACATAATGTAACGAAAATGGCATTTTATCCATGTGTCTTTCTCCAAAAAAAATCCCTAAGCCCAGTCTAATCATGTGAAAAACAATATACAAATCCCAAGTAAGGCACCTGACCATTACTCCTTAAAACTCTTAGGGTCATTAAAAGCAAGGAAAGCCTGAAACACTGTCACAGTCAAGAGGCACCTAAGGTGATATGGTGACTAAATGTAATGGTGGTATCGTGGATAGGATCCTGGAACAGAAAAGGTACATTAGGTAAAAACTAAGGAAATATAAATAAAGTATGAACTTCAGTTAATAATAATGTATCAATACTAACTGGTTCATTAATTGTGACAAATGTGCATTAGTAATGTAAGATGTTAGTAATAGGAAAAAACAGGTATGTAGTATAAGGGAACCCTGTGGTATCTTTGCAATTCTATAAATCTAAAACTACTGTATCATTAAAAGATTTTTTAAAGAAATCATAAAAACATCAGTAATACAAAAAGGTTCTTTGAAGAAATTAATAATATTTTAAAGCCTCTATGCAGATAGTCAAGAAAAAAGATACAAATTACCAATATCACAAATGAAATGGGGACACCACTACAGTCTACACACTAAAAAAATAAGGAAATATTATGAATAACACTATGTCATTAAATCGAACAACTTAAAAGGGAATGTGTATCTGTTTCTTATCTGATATGAAAGTTGGCCAGCAGAATTAAATTTCAGTAGTTTCTTTTCTCCAGTTTCAATTGGTATCTTTGGTTAGGAGCTATGGTTATTTGTTACAGAGTAAACCATACTTCTTTTTTTTTAAAGTCCCTGTTCAGGATTACTTTAATATTTTTCTGTGTACAAACATTTTAGATACTTCTAGCTGTAAAACTAATTAAAAGTTGTGGTTAGGGTAGCAATGGTGCCCTCTTTTCCTCTTCTTCCAATGTCATGTTTTTGGTACCAGATAATTTTGCAAGAGTGAAAAAAGGAAAGATTTATAAAATTAACAATGTGTTGTCTTTCTTGTTGAGCATTACTGCTACTTGGCTCAACTTAGACTTTATATGCTCTATGAAAGAAGCTAAATACCATTAAGATAACTCAGACCTTTTCAGTAAAATATATGGCCTTTATGTGACTGGTTATAAACACATGGAAAAACTAAAAAAAAAAAAAAAGAGAGAGAGAGAAAGAGAAAGAAAGAAATGCATAGAAAAGCTTTTTATGGCACCTTATACACCTCAAAGCTACACATAATAGGATTTTACTGTAGGTAGAGCATCCAGATTAATAAATATTTCACAATCAGTCTGAAAAATTCAAGTGAATGGACACTCATTCTAGATGTGCTTTGAAGTTTTCTCTCTCCTTGTTACTTATAAAAATAAGCAATTTTGTAAATGCTGAATGCAAGACAGCATATTTGGCTTTCTTTTTTGTCCCCAGAAAATTGTGGTTATTGTCTGCATCATACAAATAAGAGATTTTTACTTATCATCCACATTAGCTACTTTGTTGGTCTGTTTTTGTACCCAGTGATGTGGTCTCTGGTTGAAGTTGGTGTGACTAAGAGTGGCAAGAATAGATCATCAGTGACAGGAAGGGGGTTGTCTAAATACAATCCCACGTAAGACGTGGTAGCCATTATTATCAATTCTGTGTGCTGTGTTTTCAGAGTGACAAAACCACAGTAGAGTGCTGCCTATTTTGATAAAACCTGAGTTACCACTTTAGCAAGACTTATGCTCCAACATGGTCTACATTGGTTGCTCTCAATTTTCAATCTTAAAGCTCCTTTCTTCCTCCTTCCCTCACTCCCCCTTTAATTTCTCTTCCCCCTCTGTCTCTTCTAGTTCTTTCTGTCCTCCTCAAGATTAAAGGGCAGTACTCTCCTATTTTTTATCCAGAAAGGAAAAAGAGTATTATAGAAAGAACACAGTGTTTAGAAGTCTACTGATCTGAGTGTGAATTTTGGCTTTTTCAAAGCAAAGTTACTTTGTTTTGAAGAGTCTCAGAAAGTGGTATGCTAGAGCTGGCTCATACTGCTGGAGAGCCAACTTTCCCCCAGTCCCATCCACTGACTCCATTTTTTGGCAGCTTGATGGGAGCATTTATACCACAGAAATGAGCAAATGCCCAAATCAAAGACCCTTTCTTTTTTTTTTTTAAACCCAAGCAGCCAGTTGTTAAACATTCACGAACACATCATGAGCTCAGTTTCCACATTTCTCAAACAGGACTAATAACATCAACCCTGCAAATTTGTTGTAAAAATTTCAAATAATTTAAGTAAAACATCTAGAAAAATGCCAGATACACAAAAGACACTTAGTATATGATAGATACCAATATTGTTACAGTATTACAAACAGAGTCTGGTTATATGAAACCTCTACAAGTCATGAGACCAATAATGTAAAAGTATATTAGGGCAGTTGAATTTCATTTTAGTAGGGTTGTTGGGTGCTTTAGAATTTATACACGGAAAAAATTAGCAGAGTATTCCATATAATAGCCAACATAATTGTTGATGAGAACAATTTACTTTATATTTTTTCCTATTTTCCATGTTCCCTTTTAATTATGATCTCCACTAATCATCATATAAATACAACTTCTTGGGTAGTGATGTGGAAGGATTCAGAAAACCACAAGACCTGTGAGGAAGTACTATGAAGGGTAAGTCATAAAGAGAGGCAATTCAGTAACTATAATTAAGCATCTAAAGAACTCTTAGGTGACCACCTGTTCACCATTTCTTCTGACAGCTGAACCAGTATTTTGGCTTCCACTGGAAAAAGAGAAATTTAGATTGGCTATGGCAAAGCAATCTCAAAAATTAGCCTTATGTTCCAGAGCTTTTTCCTCTCTCATTGAAAGTATATGAAAACTGTGTGTGTGTGCGTGTATGTGTGATATTATGTTCCAGAGCTTTTTCCTCTCTCATTGAAAGTATATGAAAACAGTGTGTGTGTGTGTGTGTGTGTGAGAGAGAGAGAGAGAGAGAGAGAGAGATTATCCTAAATGAGGAGGGCAAGAGAAGAGTATGACCAATAATCTTGGACTGTAACCTCTACTTCTGGGACTTGTGTTTGAGGCTTTCACAGATTCATTTTACTGAAGCCTTCAGAAATTTGAGCAAAATCGTTTGCCTATAATTTATGCATAATAAAATGACTTGCAATAAGGCCTCCAAAGTGTCTCAGAGTAAAAAATGTTTATGAATCTGTTTAGAAAGATGCCATTTTCTCTCCCTTCGCTAAATAATGATTTTTTTTTTAAGATTTTATTTATTTATTTGTCAGAGAGAGAGGGAGAGAGAGACAGAGAGCAAGCACAAGCAGGGGGGGAGCAGCAGGCAGAAGAAGCAGGCTCCCCGCGTAGCAAGGAGCCCGATGCGGGACTCGATCCCAGTACCCTGGGATCATGACCTGAGCCAAAGTCAGATGCTTAACCGACTGAGCCACTCAGGCGACCCTAAATAATGATTTCAATGGTATTTTATTTTAGCTCTTATAAAGAGATATGAGGTCTTCATTTCTGATTATCACTGCATTGCAAACATCACACAAGTAAAATAAATTATTAAGATAATTTGTTATTTTTACATTCTTTAAGTAGTCAGTACCCACATTTCCCACTCAGTCCTGTATGTCCTCTGATGTTGATTTAAAACTTGTATTAAATTTTTTTTATTATAATCTAATGTCTAAATGTTTGCCCTAGTGTGTTAAGCCCTCAAATTCCTTTCTTACCATTGACATGAGTCTTAAGATCACTTATGCTCTTGGGGTGCCTAAGTGGCTCAGTCATTAAGCGTCTGCCTTCAGCTCAGGTCACGGTCCCAGGGTCCTGGGATAGAGCCCCGCATCAGACTCCCTGCTCTGCGGGAAGCCTGCTTCTCCCTCTCCCACTTCCCCTGCTTGCGTTCCCTCTCTCACTGTGTCTCTCTCTGTCAAATAAATAAATAAAATCTTAAAAAAAAAAAAATCACTACTGCTCTTAAAGTCAAAAATCAATTTAATAAGCAACACTGAACACAAAATTTGAAAACTGTAATCACAGGAGAGATAACAAAACCCTTCGACAACGAGATTCAAGTTTTAGCTGTGAATAGTTTGAAACTTTATGGAAATAATGACCATCAAAACTGGGTATGTTTTTCTAATCTAAAACATAATTGCAGTATTGACATTATTATTAATTCCAGAAAGTATTTACAAAATATTTTAGAATTAATCATGTCCTGTCATTTAAATTATTTAGACTACAGCTGTAGGCCTGTTCCCCGCCTACCTCTCTGGAATCATCTTACACCACTCCCTCATTTACCCCCCACACCCAACATTATTTGCCTTTTTTTTTTAAGATTTTATTTATTTGAGAGAGAGGGAAAGTAAGAGAGATCACAGAGGGAGAGGGAGAGGCAGACTCCCTGCTGAGCTGAGAACCCGATGCAGGGCTCAATCCCAGGACCCTGGGATCATGACCTGAGCTGCAGGCAGATGCTTAACCAACTGAGCCACCCAGGCGCCCCCATTATTTGCTTTCTTTAATTTTTCTAATACACTATTCCTCTTTATTCCACAGGGCCCTTCTCATGCTTTTCCCTCAGAAGAGAATGTTCTCCCAATGCCCCCTCCACTTTAAAGCCCAACTCAAATATAACTGTCTCAGAGAAGGCTTCCCTTATCTCTCAGTGAAAGTCATATTCCTTTCCTTGACAGCAATTACCAGTTTATATTTATACATTCATTGTCCATGTAACTAAAATTTAGGCTCCACAAGAGCAGGGACCTTGTCTATTCCTACTCACTATTATAACCTTAAGATGTACACATGGTCTCTAGTCCGCGGTAGGTGAATGACTGACTGACTGAATAAATGGTATACACAAATTACTACAAAATTAGCTTCAAGATATATGCAACATTAGATGTAATTCAAGATTACAGCATAATTACAGAATCCCAAATAAAACTGATCTGGATAAAGTATTATGAAAACTTAACATCCTTTTAAAAAAATAAATCTCGGGCAGTATCACACCCTGTATTCATGACAATATTCTCTCAACTACTTAGGTTACCCACTGTTCCTTTAAAAACTGGAGGAAATATTCAGATGAAGGAGATTCTGGAGACAGAAAATTTAGATTGATTTCTGTATAAAGGTCTACACTGATAGAATCCTCCAAATACATCTTTAAAATGGCAACTAATCTACATAGTTGAATATTACATGGTTACTAACTCTGATGAGTTGGTATTGGCTATCTAAAGCACACATGAAGAAAGATCCTGAGTTTGAATCTACGCTCAGGGAAGAGAGAGCTATGAGGGGGTATTAATGAAATATCAGCCAGGAGAGCAGAAGCCCCAGAGAGTAGTGGCATCTATGTAAGGTATATGCCCATGCCGGCTAAATAGCACGAAAATATTTTATTTATGAGAGAATTAAAAATTTTGAAGTATTTTATGAATCACATTAAAATGTGTTCACGTGAATGTATAACTGGACTAAATGCCAGTAGGAGAAAATAGCATATGTGAAAGGACAGTGTGCTAAAAGGTAAAAAGGTGGTGTATTGAGAGGCATTAGCTACCTATATTACTGACCGTCTATACAAAACAATGGATTAAGAGGCAAAGGGGCCTCGACCACATAATTAGCTCTGACAAGTTTCTTGGACAGTTTTTAGACATTAAATTTTTGACCCTGAAAAATATCACCTCACTTTCTATGCCATATGAAATAGAAGGTTTTGACACAATAAGTTTTTAAAACACTTGAACTAAGTGGAAAAAAACATTATGAAATATAATGTGCTATCACCATCATTATGTTGTTTGAAAGTGAAAATTCAGAAATGATATCACATTACATTCCCACTGTCTTTAAAACAGAAGAAAACTACTAACTGAGCATAATTACTTTCTAACAAGGATCAAAGTGCAGTAATGGTCTAGCAAAAGAAACTGCATTAATTAAATAATTTAGTTATAATTAAATAATTATAGCTATTATTATTCATGTGTAATTTATTTCAAAAGACTGCCAATACTTACTAAGGGTGCCCGGCTGGCTCGGTTGGTGGAGCATTTGACTATTGATCTCAGGGTCGTGAGTTTGAGCCCCACGTTGGATATAGAGATTATTTTTTAAAAAATTCTTTTAAGGGGCGGCTGGGTAGCTCAGTTGTTAAGCATCTTTCTTCAGCTCAGGTCATGATCCCAAGGTCCTGGGATCGAGCCCCACATCAGGCTCCCTGCTCAGCGGGAAGCCTGCTTCTCCCTCTCCCGCTCCCCCTGCTTGTGTTCCCTCTCTCACTGTGTCTCTCTCTGTCAAATAAATAAATAAAATCTTTTAATAAATAAAATTTTTAAGAATGCCATACTTAATATAAATATAAAATATAATAAAAATAAGGTAAAAATAAATATGTTTAGCTGGTACAAAGGGGATACACACATGCCTTTACAAACGTATGTGCTCGTGTATGCACAGAGTATTTCCGGATGGCTACAATGGCAATAGTGGGTAGCTCTGGGAGACAGGCCTAAGAAATGGAAGGTCCAGAGTAGGAAGTGGATTTCCCTATTATCATATACCCTTATAGGTATTAAAATGTTTTCCAGACTCATATATGACTTTTTCCCCAAAAAAAGTTTATAAAAATTTTCAAAGCTAAATGGATGGGATTAAATGGGAATAATTAATCATTGCTATACTAAGGAAAAAAATATATGTTAAAATCATGGAAGTGAAAGGGATCTAAGATCATGCTCTTCAATTTTATTAAGTAGAAAACTGAAACAATTAAGAAAATTTTGTTCTCCCAAAGTTAATAGTCAAGTCAGTGACATTAGCTCTAAAATCTTGAACCTCCTTATTCTCGAATAACATGATTCTCACTATCTTAGTTATCTTCATTACAGAAGTGTCAAAGCCTCCACAAAACAGTAAAATTTTCCTTAAAGTTTCCTGGGACTCTAGGTAAGCAATATACAACAATCAGGATTTGACAATAATTTTTACTGATTTGAAAACAGGCAACTCAGAAGCTGAAATCTGGCAAGGATGATTATTTTTTAAAGCAAGCTCAGGAAGCAGCTGAATTTAGCTCAAGAAGGAACTAGCTGCTGCCTGCAATTGTCCTTGGAAAGTAAACGCGAAAGTCAAAGGGTTCATGCATGAACTCTTTACACAGCTTAAATCTAGAGGCAAGAGCAGGAAACTAATTAGCCTCTCACTTATTATCTGTTTAGGCCTTCTTGACTGACATAATTATAACTCCTCTCAATGCAATCTAATCATTTAGGGAATTTAGTCTAGAAACACTTTAGCTTCATCTAATCTATGGAATTCACAACTCAGGTGCCACCCTGCCAAGAGAAGTCCCTATTAACTCTACTTCACGTGAAACTCATCCTCACTTGAAAGCCCATGTATGTATGTTAGGGCATCATTCAGATTACATGTGTTAGGAAAGGGTATCTTATGTCTCGGCACAAATTAATACTTTTAGAATTTTCCAGCTTCAGAGAGTGGAAACTGTATTATCAAGCAAACATTAATCTTAGATGGTGAATAAAGAAGAAATGTGAGTAATATTAGAAGAAAGAATCTTAAAACCAGCTCCCAAATTGTTAGGAAATAGAGACAGGTTAAGACACACAGGTTGGAGGAGATACTCTATGACCTAAATTAAGCATTTAAAGAGAGGTCTAAGAATATTGCTGACATTTTCCAAGAGGAGAAAAATTATATATACTAATGCTTTTTTCACCCTTGTTTATTAATGCTTATTTCACCCTTACATAGATGCCACTACTCTCTGGGACAAAGATTTTTCTTGAAACTTCCTGGAATAAGTAACAAGCAAAACGAAGAGGCTGTATCAACTAAGTAATATTTGTCCCAATGCACTGACTCTCTTAAAAGTAATTTCCATGGGCTATGAACCATGGTCACTATATGGAAATAATTGGAAGAATAAAAAAGTCATTTTTTCAATTTTCCTCTTTTAAATGTTAGACTTGATTGCAATATGAATGTTTTTTTTTTTAATCTTGTTTGTCACAACTGATATCCTGGAAGGCTATACACAATAATTAAAATTCCTCTCCTGGAATGTGGCAGGATAAAGACTCAATGACAATATGTTAGCTTTTCTTCTGAGTTTTAACGCCATGGTTTCAAGAGAGCTAAATTTTCAGAAACGGATTTCCTCAATCATAGCATTTTAATCTCTACTTCTTCTAGTCAAAAAGGATAGTAGTAGTGGTAAGGGTAAGGCTACTCTACTCTTGGTCAACCTCAGGGAGTTACACTGTGTTCCAAGGTTCAAAGAAAGAGAATAGACTCCTTCCACACTTGGCCTCAGAGACTCTTTTAAAGATTTACTTAAAACTATGGACCATCTGACCAAAAAGAAAATACAAACAAATTGTGTAATTTCGGGAAGTACCCAAACTCTAGATTAGGACAATCTGCCCTAAAAAAAGAATAGCAGATTTATACACTTTCAGCCAATACAAATGCTGTATTTCAACGTAATGATGACTTTTTATATTTCACTTACTCTATGCATCTTATGGTAAAGATCACTATCTCCAGAAGCAGGAATACTAAGAATGGGCTGCAAATGCCTTACTAGAGAAATATTAGACTGTTAGAACTATTTTCCCATTGATCATTCCCTTAGGGCAGTGGTTCAAAAAAAGGGGCTATGCACCCCAAGGAGACACTTTGGAAAATTGTGAGGGTGTTTTTGGTTACCACAGTAACTAGAGATTGCCACTGAGCTTTATAGTTCTCTCTTGCCCCCAACCCTGGAGAGGGAGGATAAAAAAAAAGGACATGTATGTTAGACATCTTAGAATACATGGATATTCCCATGCAGTGAAGGATGTCCTACCAGACATTCATGTGTGTTAAACCAATTCATAATTATCTAAGCCTAAAACTTAAATCTGTTCTACACATAAAGAAAAGGTATTTCTACAAAATTTTAAAATACATTGAATTTCTAAGAATGCAATTACCAAATAAAGACTGTATTTTGTTTTTTGTTTTTGTTTTTTTAAAGATTTTATTTATTTATCTGACAGATAGAGAGACAGCGAGAGAGGGAACACAAGCAGGGGGAGTGGGAGAGGGAGAAGCAGGCTTCCCGCTGAGCAGGGAGCCCAATGCGGGGCTCGATCCCAGGACCCAGGGATCATGACCTGAGCCGAAGGCAGACGCTTAACGACTGAGCCACCCAGGCGCCCTATATTTTGTTTTGTTTAGAACTTCACCATGGTTGTTTACCTTTCTGGAAAATCATGTACCAGTGGCAACACTACTTGTGGTATTTTAACTGCCAATGAAACATGCCTTTACCAATCTGCATTTGAGAATGCCGCAACCGTGATGATTCTATGTAGAGATGCAAGCATCTTAGTACCTTACCATGTATTCTAACACAGTCATGCTTGAGCATTTACATAGTGAAATACATATTATTTTACTCTAAATTATTTTCCTTATTATTCCTCATTTATATTACTTAGGGCATTATAACTACTTTTTTTTTTTTAAGATTTTATTTGTGAGAGAGAGAATGAGAGAGAGCATGAGAGGGAGGAGGGTCAGAGGGAGAAGCAGACTCCCTGCTGAGCAGGGAGCCCAATGTGGGACTCGATCCCGGCACTCCAGGATCATGACCTGAGCCGAAGGCAGTCGCTTAACCAACTGAGCCACCCAGGCGCCCCTTTTATAACTACTTTTAACTTACATGTGAGGTAAACCTATAAATGTATACTATATAAATATTTAATTTATACCCATACACACAGAGGGGTGTGTGTGTGTGTGAATTTTGTCTTAAGATAAAGAGAACATCACAAAATATTTGCTGTAAAATGGACCAGGAGTCTGATAGGGCTGAAAATCACTAATCTGGAATAGCAATACTAAATTTAAATGGAAAACCTGCCAAACTTCTTTTTAACAGCATTTAATATTATTAAATGGTGTGAAGGATTAATTTGTAGGGTTTTTGTTGCTGTTGTTGTTGTTTTTAGAGAGAGAGCATGAGTGGGGCAGGGGTGGGAGGGGAGAGGGAGGGAGAGAATCTTAAGTAGGCTCCACAATCGGCATGGAGCGAGCCTGAGGTGCGGCTCGATCTCACGATCCTGACATCGTGGCCTGAACCTAAATCAAGAATTGGATGCTTAACCGACTGAGCCACCCAAGTGCCCCTGTAGGGTACTTTTTATCTACCTCATTATGATAGAGGCGAGGGTTATAGTCAGCTGCTCTCAGTTCCCAACTATTTCTACAAGTTACCTAGGCCATAGTCAGAAGTAGCATTCCTGGGGCACCTGGGTGGCTCAGTCGTTAAGCATCTACCTTCGGCTCGGGTCATGATCCCGGGGTCCTGGGACCGAGCCCCACATCGGGCTCCCTGCTCAGCGGGAAGCCTGCTTCTCCCTCTCCCACTCCCCCTGCTTGTGTTCCCTCTCTCGTTGTATTTCTCTCTGTCAAATAAATAAATAAAATCTTTAAAAAAAATTAAAAAAAAAAAGTAGCATTCCTTTCACCTTGACCCTTGGGCACACTCTTACCTTACCAATTCATAGGTATAATTGATTTTGTGAAAATGGACGGGAAAATTAGATTAAAATGGCATAAAGGGCACTGGTATGGGATCACACTATCTATGGATCAGATCACTGATGTGTGAATACACAGGGACCCCTTGAGCTACAGAAATCAGCAGGACTCTTAGGGCTCTGGGCCATGGCCAGGTGAGTGCCCTAAGACCAGCAGGAAGTGCAGTGGGACTGTACTGTGGTCCTTGTACCTCTGCTCAGTGAGCACCATTCACTTAGGGGTGCCTGGAATTGAATTCAACTTTAATACAATCTGGGAGAAATTGACATCTTTACTATATTAAGTCTTCCTTTTTTTTTTTTTTAAAGATTTTTTTATTTATTTGACAGAGAGAGACACAGCGAGAGAGGGAACACAAGCGGGGGAGTGGGAGAGGGAGAAGCAGGCTTCCCGCGGAGCAGGAAGCCCGATGTGGGGCTTGATCCCAGGACCCTGGGACCATGACCTGAGCTGAAGGCAGACGCTTAACGACGGAGCCACCCAGGCACCCTATATTAAGTCTTCTAATCCATGAACAGAACATGTGTCTCCATTGTTTTAGATGCACTTTGATTAGATTTACCATCATTATCCAGTTTACAGCATCCATGGCCTGCCTGTATATGTTTTGTTAAATATGCACCCAAATATTTCAAATTAACTAGTTAAAAATGGCATAAAGGACTTACAAATACATGAAAGAGACATCTCTTTCATCTCCTATCAATTTTTCATTGACAACTTCTCCAAACAGGGAACAGTCAATAATAGTTTCAAATTTAGTTAGGCCTTGCTCAAGTTCAAGGTTTGAAAAAGACTGTCATGAATGAATGGAAGGAAGAAAAGAATGGAAAGAAGGGAAAAGAAAGGGAAAGGGAAAAAGAAAAAGAATGTTCTTTGTGTTGGTAAGGCAAATATATGAAATAGAACATGACAAAGACTATGCAGGAACATATAAAATGTATATGCCTATAAATTTAATTATTCAAAATCTATTAGGCATAATAAATCCTTTTTTAAAGCATTGAATAACAGAACCAAGTAAGAGAGCAAAATTATGGACATGGTTACTCATAATCCCATAAGAGACTATGAAAACAGAAAGCAATTAACACTCAGGAGGGTTACTGCTCCTAGCACTTTACTCTGAAATCTCCCCCTCCCCATTAGGCCAAAACTTTGCAAAACATCTCCAAATCGGCCATCTGATTCAAATAGCTTATGTTTTAATTAAAATAGCTATATTAAGTACTGGGTGAAGAATTTTTTACCACAGAAATTGTTCATAACTTTTTCTCTCTAGTATGATCTCATCTACACTGACCTATTTATCCTAACTCCACAGGTAAAAATTGCCTGAGTGGACAAAACACCATTTTCTAATAGTCAATGCTGTTTCCTTCAAAATTATTAAGCGCTCAGATTCAAGTTTGAATTTCCCTGGCCAATATTTTAGGCAAGCTACTTACTCAGGTATCAATTATTATTTTCATTCTGCAGAGAAAGCTGCTCAGATAATACAAGAGTTTTACAGGTTTTATGAATGTTTCCTTAGCCTTTACTTTGTGGACAGAAAATCAGTTACCGATTAAACTGCCTGAGCTCCATGGTAATGATGCTTCTCAACACAAAATCAGTACCAATGTGAAATTTAAGAGTGAACAGGAACAACGTGCTGATAGATCAGATTACTTTAAAAGGCCTATGTTTCATTCCTCATCTTTTCAACTCATATCTTCAGGATTAGAAATTGGATGGCCCAGACATATAATACTCAAGATAAAAATACCCCCATACTCTCAGAAACTACTGGTGTATAAATTTACTGACTGCTGATTAAGTAATAATTATTGATTATTAATTTATTAAGGACATAAAGACAAGTAAAATTATGCTGAACAAGAGTATGTGTCAAGGGGCGCTGGGTGGCTCAGTTGGTTAAACCGCTGCCTTCAGCTCAGGTCATGATTCCAGAGTCCTGGGATCGAGCCCCGCATCGGGCTCCCTGCTCATGCAGGAAGCCTGCTTCTCCCTCTGCCTGCCACTCCCCTGCTTGTGCTCTTTCTCTCTCTCTCTCTCGCTCTCTCGCTCTCTCTCTCTCTGTCAAATAAATAAATAAAATCTTAAAAAAAAAAAGAGTATGTGTCAAAAATTGGGCCAAAATGAATCTACTGACCCCAAAGTAGCCAAGATAAAGTGTCATAGAAAGCAAATTAGAAATAATGAACACTTAAATCAACAAAACTGAAAAAAGAGCTGATAATTTTAAACAGAAAAGCTGCTATGTATGTACATATGTACATGCATGCATGTATGTGTTTAATTGTAAACAAATGCTGATCCATGAATGATTAACATCTGAAACCTGAAGATCTGAAAAAGAGTTAAATATAGACCAGAATTCCTGAATAAATAAGATATATGAAAAGAGCATGAAATATGAATGAGTAGCATGTCTTTCTAAGAAAAAAGCCAATAAAATCAGCTTAAAATGTAAACACAGAAGGACCAACTGTAAGGAAAAGAACCACCAAAGAACTCCCCTTAAAAAGTATGCTGTAAACCAGGAGAGAAAATTTTAAATAGCTGCACATGTGAATGAATATTAAAAATATTTTAATCCTTCTAAGAAGTGTGTTTCTAATTAGACATTCCCTTTTCTGATTATGTATTTTATTGCAATGGCGGAATTAACTATGACTTAGCTCTTTCCACAATAGCAGCTGTTAGATTTAACTTAGCAGCTTCCTCTTTTATGCTCCTACCAAAACATGTGTATACTATATATGTACACTTAACATACTTCTTCTAGGGAAAGACCACAGAATGTCTCTATCTCAACTTAGTTACTGGGGCAATTTACTGTGTCTTTTTCTCTTTTAAAATAGAGAGGGGAAATCCTTTAGTCTACTTCATAAATGTTTAGTTCTCTGGTCAACATTTTATTCCCTATAAAATGCAGGCCAAGAATCTACTTTCAAATGTCTTGGAAACTTTCTTAGCAACTAAGTAACAGAGAGTATTGCCTATTTTCAATTTATTCAGAAATGAGAAACACTTTAAACAAGAAAAGACAAATCTAAAAATCAGGTGAGGAGGATGGTGAAGGAAAAGCCACAGGTTAAGGATTTTAAGAGTGGAAATATATGTATTCATAATCACTTAGCCAAACTGCTAATCTATTTTAAACCTTCCATTCTTCCATGACGTGTATTTCTTTAAAATATAAAATGGAATGTTAAGAAGCCAGCACCCTGGCAAGCATAAACGCTCTAGTAATTTTACAAGTTGCTTTTTGGAAAGGCCCACCCACCTAACTCCATCCCCATTTTAAAATTGTTCTGTCCCATAATTAAATACTATAGCCTTCATTTTAAAGGTTGAAAGTAGAACTACAACTGCTCTCTACATTCAGAACTCAGCATATGGCTGCAAACCCTAAAACGCTAATTTCAATAATAAATAGAATGGTTGGGAAAAGGCACAAACTTGAGAATTGTAGAAAGAAATCTTGAATTAATGGGTGTGACATTAGAAGGACCAAGAAGCCTTGTGCATTTCTCTTGGATTATACCTCCTCTAAGGGTAAAAGATAAAGATCAGTTCTGACACTTTTCAGTAGTTAGCATCCTCATTAAATACCCAAAAAGGAAGGCAGTTAGTATCAACTGTAATGATTTAAAGAAACACCTTTCAAAAATGAAGTCATCCAAGTATATGGACCTACTAAAAAAGTCAAGCAAGCCCTTATCTAAAAGACACATGAACATAAATGAACACTTTACCAAAATAAAATCTTTTAAAAAGAAGTGTCACCAAAGATCCCTTCGGGTTTTTCTAAACTATAAACAGAACTTGTCAATCATAAAGGGAAGAAAAAGCAACCATTACAAGTTAAAAAAGACTTAAAGATATTCAAATGTACAAAACAGATATTAGATTTTAAGTATTCAATGACTAAGGGAAAAGGTAGTCATAAAAATGTCAAAAAAATGATAAATGGCACATTTTTAAAGGGCAGGTAGGCATCTGTGTGTATCAATGTTGCAAATAATTTTAAGGTTAAAGATTATATCTTCTTTTGATCTATTATTGCCTAATAAAAGATGAAAACTAAGGATAGTTTCATTGATTTGTCTTCATTGTCTCAGAATTCTTTTTTATTTTTATTTTTTATTTTATTTATTTGACAGAGAGAGACACCACGAGAGCGGGAACACAAGCAGGGTGAGTGGGAGAGGGAGAAGCAGGCTTCCCGTGGAGCAGGGAGCCCTATGTGGGGTTCTATCCCGGGGACTCTGGGATCATGACCTGAGCCGAAGGCAGATGCCTAACGACTGAGCCACCCAGGTGCCCCCATTGTCTCAGAATTCTTAAATGTTAAATGAAAAATAGTTTTGCAGTTAAAAAAATAAATTACAGACCCACAATTAACTTTGACATTATCATACATGTTCAAAAATATATTTAAGGACTTTGGTTTCCATATATGAGCTGTACAACATTTGACAAACTCTAAGACTCCATACATTAAAGAGCAGTAATAAGAATGACTAGAAATGACTTTAAAAATTAAAGAATAAACACAGGGGGGCGCCTAGGTGGCTCAGTTTGTTAAGTGTCTGCTTTCGGCTCAGGTCATGATCCCAGGGTCCTGGGATCAAGCCCGGCATCAGGCTCCCTGCTGCGAGGGAGGTGGGGGGCGGTCTGCTTCTCCCTCTCCCTCTGCCTCCTCCCCCATGCTCATGCTCTGTCTCTCTCTCTCTTTTTCAAATAAATAAATAAAATAGTAAAAAAAAAAAAAAAGTGACCATATTATGTGACCCGCTACCCACTTCTCATGTGATGGTACAGACAGCCCACTGACCGCTGTGAGGTTGAACATAAGTTTGTAGGCAAAAATGTCAAAATACAGAGCCCATGGGGCACCTGGGTGGCTCAGTCTTTAAGCGTCTGCCTTTGGCTCAGGTCATGATCCCAAGGTCCTGGGATGGAGCCCCACATCGGGCTCCCTGCTCAGTAGGAAGCCTGCTTCTCCCTCTCCCACTCCCCCTGCTTGTGTTCCCTCTCTCCCTGTGTCTCTCTCTGTCAAATAAATAAAAAATAAAATCTTTTAAAATAAATGAATGAATGAATGAATAAAAGAAATACAGAGCCCAATGTACATTTTAACCAGCCTCCAGAGTTAGCAGTACTATTGCTGAGACCCTGCAGGCCACATTAAAGATAAAGCATACCACAATCCTAAATTTTAAAATGAGACATGAAAGTGGGAGTGGAGAATATACTCAAAACAGGAATGCCCTCTCATAGATCAGCAGTGAAAACTTCTGATTACAAATCAGTCTTTAAAGGAAATAGCCTCGGGGTGACTGGGTGGCTCAGATGGTTAAGCGTCTGCCTTCGGCTCAGGTCATGATCCCAGGGTCCTGGGATCAAGCCCCACATCGGGCTCCTGGCTCAGCAGAGAGCCTGCTTCTCCCTCTGCCTCTCCCCCTGCTCATGCTCTACTCTCTATCTCTGTGTCTCAAATGAATAAATAAAATCTTAAAAATAAATAAATAAATAAATAAAGGAAATCGTCTCTAGAAATTAAGCTAAAGGTATGAAAAGAAAGAGACCTCTGGGAATGATATTTCTGATCAATTTTCTCCTCAAGGGTACATCTATATTTACAGATTTTGCTAGTAATAAGACAGTCTTCGTTCTGGTCTGAAGTTATTTTTTGGTTTGTCACAGGATCTAAAATAAGACTAAATCTTAGCTATTTGTGTGCTATCTCTGATTTCCACTTTAATAAATGTTTGTTACCAAGAAACAGACTCTTAATTACAGAGAACAAACTGGGATGGTTACCAGAGGGGAGGTGGATGGGAGATGGTGAAAGAGGTGATGGGGATTAAGGAGGGCACTTGTCATAATGAGCACCCGGTGATGTATGGAATTGTTAAATCACTATATTGTACACCTGAAGCTAATATAATACTACATGTTAACTAACGAAATAAAATTAAAACTTAAAAAAATTAAAATTAAAAATGTGTTTGTTAAAACTGTAGAGAGTACTTAAGTTTAAAAATACACAGGACTGGGGCTCCTGGCTGACTCAGTTGGTAGAGCATGTGACTCTTGATCTTGGGGATGTGAGTCTGAGCCCCAGGTTGGAGGTAGACATTACTTAAAAATAAATAAATAAAATCTTTGAAAAAAATGAAAAATAAAAATAAAACTGCACAGGATTTTAGGAAAACTAGAACATATGCAGGTGGGTGCTTAAGGAATTTTCTCCCCATTTTGCCAGAAGCAGGGTGCCATCTGCTTGTGCCATGAATCAAGCTAACCCTCAGCAGTCTCCAAAGTTGACAGGAAAATCTGGTTGTTTAGTTACCACTGAAAACACACTCTAAATCTAAGATGAACTGTTATTTTTTAAACTGATCTTAGACATAGTTAAAAACTTATTTTTCCCCTTTAAAAGCAGCTATCTGTTTTTATATCGTTTCCTCATAAAACTACTTTCTGAAAAACTGAATTATGAAAACCACTGACTTCAAGAGTACTCTTCAAGTAACCGAAAATCTATTATTTGATTCATCATCTGAAAAATTAGCTCATCTTTTATATTGGGAATTATTTCTATCCTTTATAGTACAAATATCAACAAATAAGAAAAAAAGCAGAGCAAAATCATCTACATTATTATGATCGACAATAGTCAAATGGAAAATATAAATCTTCATTCTCTCACCCTGTTATTGCTTTATCTAATTGAAACTTCAAGTCTTCTGGGCAGGGATAAAATCCACTGTTATAGTGTCATTGTGTTTAAATAGCATAAAACACCAATAACTACTGGCTTATGCACATTTTAAATTAGTATGCACATTACTAAAAGCCTAAAAAAAACACTCTTGCCAGATATGGGGAAGAGGAGATTCCAGACTGTATTGATTAGGAAAGTTTTTGGTTTGATTATTTTGAATGACAACTGGAAATACCTTCCTCAGAACAGAAGCTAAAAAGACCTGTAATAAAACACTGTAAAAATCTATGTAAAGGACTAAAAATCTAATTTAAACTAAGAAGTGATCTCCATACACTGTTTTTTTTAAAACTTTTGTTTCCTCTGTCAATAAATATACTAATATTATGAGATAATCTACCCCTATATCTTTTAAGACTATATAGAACTTTGGTCATATTTGGATATTACGTACCTATTGGTTTTAATTCCATGAGAATATCTGTCATCTCATGAAAAACTTTCGCCTTAAAATTGTTGCTATTTGGATAACATGCCTAGAATTTGTTGAAGTGCATTAATTTAAAACTCCATAACATGATCACATTGGTATTGTCACACAGCTATTATTTTCACACACTGCAACACTGAAATTGATCACAAGCACATGAGCCATGAAAAAAGATTCCTCCTAAGTCCCACGTTTCTAACACCTTTAGGAAATAAGGTTTTCTTGTCTTACTTTCAGGAAGCTAAAAACAGATGAATTTGGCTTTGGTGAGATCAGGGAATACTTAAGGGAAACTGGGTTTGTTGGCCCCTGCAATGGAGATGGGTACCGTGGGTCTGGTGGCGTGTGTGTGAGTCTGCATGTGTGTGCACACATGTAAAGGGGGGGGGAGTGTGAATACAGTTCCACTCTCACATTCATTTATAACTAAGCCTTTAAAGGGCATGAGGCCAAGCAGTAAGTTGATGTTTCCCATGGTTAAGATACTAGTAAGCAAGGCAGGAGAGGAACTCAGCTTCTTCATTAGGAAGGTCTACTTTTTTATAAGGTCCCTTTCAGTTCTAAAAAATCAAACATTCATGGAATATCAATTACTAGGAACATAAAGATGAATATAACATAGTTCTGGCCCTAAGGCTAATTTGATGAAAACTTAATCACCATGTTCACTATTCCTAAATAATGTTATACATACATACACACTCACACACATATATATGAAATGTTCAAAGAACAAAAGCATGTGTTCTGAAAAAACTTAAAACTTTGGTCTCATGAAATAGGAAAAATAACTAAAAATTGACAATATTATCACTCCACCAAAATAAATAATCTATCAACCACAGGACTACCCAAGAACAAGCTTTTAATACCACACTCAATACCAACCATCCACATTTTGTTCCCTTTAAAAAAGAAAAAAAAAGGGGCGCCTGGGTGGCTTAGTCGTTAAGTGTCTGCCTTCGGCTCAGGTCGTGATCCCAGGGTCTTGGGATTGAGCCCCACATCGGGGTCCCTGCTCAGTGGGAAGCCTGCTTCTCTTTCTCCCACTCCCCCTGCTTGTGTTCCCTCTCTCATGGTGTCTCTCTCTGTCAAATAAATAAAATCTTTAAAAAATAAAAAAAAAGCTAAAGAAAGAAAGAAAAAAGAAAAAAAAATCCTGCACTCATAGAAGAAAATGACATCAACAAATGCCACTTCATACCCACTACAATGGGTATAATTTAAAAGGTAGACAGTAAAATTGTTGACAGGATGTGGAAAAACTGAAATCTTCATTCATTGCTGGTGAGGATGTAAAATGGTACGTTTTGTCATTTCCCCCAAAAAATTAAGCATGAAGTTAGCACATGACCCAGAGATTTCACTCCTAGGCATATACCCAAGAAAACTGAAAACATGTCAACAAAACTGTTCATGAATGTTCATATCAGCATTATTCATAATAGTCAAAAAGTGTAAACAACCCAGATGACAACTGATAAATGATACATTCATACAATGGAATATAATTCATCCATAAAATGAAGTACTGATACACACTATATAAATAACATGGATGAACCTTGGAAGCTTTCTCTTGAGTGAAAATAAGCCAATCACAAAAGTCTAAATATATGTTTCCATACATATGAAATGGGCAGTGACTATTAATGCATTGGGGGTTTTCTCTTTGGGGTGATGAATGTTCTGGAATTAGATAATAGTAATGGTGGCACAAGCGACTGTGCAATACTAAAAACACCTAACTG
Source organism: Neomonachus schauinslandi (assembly GCF_002201575.2). Lineage (NCBI taxonomy): Eukaryota > Metazoa > Chordata > Mammalia > Carnivora > Phocidae > Neomonachus > Neomonachus schauinslandi. The sequence goes on from NC_058408.1 coordinate 48,607,203, forward strand.
TACATTTTTAAGAAGTAAATGTTATGGTATATGAATCATATCTCAACTTCTTAAATATTTGAGAGCAAAACAATAATGTTTTTGAGAACTTCATGGATGAAAAGAGAAAGTAATCTAAAGCTAATGATGTAATGTATGGGGATTAACATAAGAATAAAAAAAAAGAAAAGAAAAAAATAAAGAATGCTCGCGCACACATTCAGCAAGAAAAAAAAAAAGAAAAAAGAAAAGAGAAAGTAAAAACAAAATAAAACTGCAGAACAGACACTTGGGGTAACCCTCACCTGTGTGGAACCAAAGGGAAAAAGAGACCAGAGAAGCAATCAGAGTATGTAGAACTTACTATATTCAAAAGGACACACAGTCAGCAGGGTCAAATTCTTTTGGGAACTGATTCTGAGTGATGAATATGCTTATTAATACAATGAGTCTCACCCAGTTTAAGTTCTCTCTCTTAAAGAAGAAGCCTGGTTATTACCCTAACCTCTTTCTGTAGTTGGGGCCAATTCTGCACATTATCTTCTTTCAAAATGTTCCGTAAGTCAGGCTTTTCACTGTCTGACCTTTTCTTCATTAGATGGGATTAGTAAATGTTTATTCAATACGCATAATATAAATGGGATCCCTTTATTACCAATCTGATCCTGATCTCATTTCATGAATTTAGTTATTAAAAGAAAATCTATCCTCTTGACTAGCTTATAAATAATCTTATTACTTTATTGTTTTAAGTTACTATGTTTCTCTTTTCCTCTGCAAAAGTTCTACTGCAGTTCTCAATACCACAGAACAATTTTCCCAGGGAATGACTGGACATTTAAAAGTTCTAATCAGGGGCGCCTGGGTGGCTCAGTCGTTGAGCGTCTGCCTTCAGCTCAGGCCATGATCTCAGGGTCCTGGGATCGAGCCCCACATCGGGCTCCCTGCTCGGCGGGAGGCCTGCTTCTCCCTCTCCCACTCCCCCTGCTTGTAGTCCCTCTCTCACTGTGTCTCTCTCTGTCAAATAAATAAAATCTTTAAAAAAAAAATAAAAGTTCTAATCATTTTGATTCTTGCTTTGGACATACTCATCCAAAATGGCATCTTATGGGGGATTAAGGAGTGCACTTATGATGAGCACCGGGGGTTGTATGGAAGTGTTGAATCACTATATTGTACACCCAAAACTAATATTATACTGTATGTTAACTAGCTGGAACTTAAATAAAAACTTTTAAAAATGGTATTTTACGGAGCGCCTGGGTAGCTCAGTCGTTAAGCATCTGCCTTCGGCTCAGGTCATGATCCCGGGGTCCTGGGATCGAGCACTGCATCGGGCTCCCTGCTCGGCGGGAAGCCTACTTCTCCTTCTCCCCCTGCTTGTGTTCCTGCTCTCGCTATCTCTCTGTGAAATAAAGAAATAAAATCTTTAAAAAAATAAATAAAATAAAAAATAAAAATGGAATTTTATGGAATATATGCAGAAGGGCAAAAAAAAGGAAAGATTTTATTTTTCAATAACTGTCTAATAAGTGAGAGCATCTCAGAAAAGAACAAGTGCATAGGTAAATCAGTTTGTTTGGAGCCACTTTCCCTGTATTACACTTTGTTCTGTTTAATTTTATTTTCCAGGGCATCTGAAAACAGTCTGGAAGCAGCCCGTCTGGTCAGCAAAGACAAAGTCCTGGCACTACTCTGAAATAAGATATGCCAGGTCTACCCTCCAGTATTATGTGACTGGCCTAGTTAGGGGATGTATATACATGACAGTCAGACATCATCAATATGGATGCTACGGTGTCATCATTTCATGAGTCATGTTTCCTGTAGCAATGATATGCACACTAAATTAGAAAGATTAAAATATGAATGATAATTTAAAAAAAAACCTCAACATATCTAGTGTAATACCAATTTGCACAATTTAGTTTGAAACACCAAACTCTCTTTTAAAACTATATTTTAGATTCCAAAAATAATTTTTAAATTAAGTCTTGTTTTTATATTCCAATTTTCAAGTTATATTTTACCATATTAGTTCCAGTATAATTAAGACTTTTTAAAGACTATATTTTGCCAATATAGAGCTCAAAAAGTATTATCCCATAGTCTGAATTTAAGCCTCAGAATCTAGAAGTCATCAAGAAACATTTCCATTAATATACTTTTTAACACTTGCCATGTTGTCACATGCCCTATGATCTCAGAAATATTAGAATGACATTGATACCTATTAAGAGAAGCATCAAGTAAATTTTAAAGGAAAAATTCACTTAGATACTTGCACAAAGAACAACTTGAGCACCTGAATTATAAGGGGAAAACACCTGGAGGATCACAGTAACAGGTACTATTAATATTTTGAGAAAGCTGCCATGATACTAAGGTTCTTCTGTTAACTCTGTTACAATAAAAATCACTTCCATTTATGGAGTACCTACTATGTGCTAGATGTTACATGTAAATAATTTAATCCTTAAAAATAACATTATTTTCCCCCACTTTACAAATGAGGTAAATAAAACTTGGTAACTGTGTCCAAGGACATACACAAGGTAGGAAACAGAGCAGGGTTTTGAATCCAAGTTGGTATAATTCCAAAACCTATTCCTTCACTAGACTATAATGTCCCACCTTCTGTTCTACAGCAGGGTTGCAAACCCAAATGCCAACAGAAGCCCTGAAACTAAAATAAAGTGTATGCACTGAGTTAAAAAAAAAAAAAAAAAGAATAAAGTGGTTTTCCAACCAAGCATACACCTGCCTATCTAACCTGGTATACACTGTGCAACATAACAAAGCAGCCAAATAAAATATGTCCATGGGCCACTAATCTGCGGACCCATGTAAAAAAAAAAAAAATCATCATTTGGGAATCAGCAGAAGAAAAAGCAATCCTAGTAAGAAAGTATTTTGAAATAATTAGTGATTTTCATATTAGATGTATAGGACTAAAACCAGTCATCATTGAACAAGTAGATAGAACACTGACTTCTTTTACTGTGACTCCTTTACTTTTGAACCTTATATAAAACCTTGTAGCAATAATAAACTTTGTAGTAAAGCATCATTTAATATCGGCAGTCCTCTTTTATATACAGCATTTCCAAAGATAAATTTGAAGGCTGAAAGTATACAAGTCTAAAAATACGCATATATGCTATAATGGTCGTTATGTTCCCAGAGTACCAAATGACACAATCAAATCCCTAATTAAGGCTTTGAGGACACTACCTATTTCCTGAACACCACTCGTCCCCCAAACCAGCAACCCAGGGAGCAGCAGATAACCCTCATAGGCACCTCAACCCTCTGCTCCCCCCCTAGGAATTTGAACCAGTTATTTCTCTTTCCTACAAGCCTACAGTCCTTCCCCTGACCAAGCCTCACTCACTCTCCACAAAACCAGAAACTGGGTGGTAAAATGGCAGAAGGGTAACAGAAAGGAAAAGGCAGGACATGGGGCAATCCCAGGCAGATGGGCACCACTATAAGCAAACCAATTCCAAACCATGGCCATGCAGTGATCCAGAAAAACACCTGGGCTATCTAGGATAACTGGGAGGTTCCCTTCATGAGGCAGGACACAGTGAAAATATTCAGACCACTGTCAGCGCAACTGCCTAAGCTAAAAAACATTGTCAATGATTTGGGGTAAGAAATGCCATAATGCAAAAGTTCAAAATTATCAAGTCTCAGGAAATAGAATATGGAAGATTCAATCCCACATGCAGGAGTTCAGGAAGTCAATATAATGTTCAAAAATAGGTGTTTATGAAAGTCAAGACCACAAACATGTACTATCACTTTACATATATACAAAGGAGACTAACCATAATGTAATACCCATATATTAAGAACAGGAGGTATTTATGAATAGATATTTAGGCTAAATAGAATTGCTGATTTATGGATGAAATACTACGCTGATATAGGCATTCATGAAATGACACTGCCAAGTATCCTGCATATAATCACATTTTCAACCTGTTCTAACATTACATTTTATTTTACTTAGTATTATCCATCTATACATCATTGTATCTGGTTTATAACACTGACCTTTTTAAAGAATCATATATATCAGAAAGTCTAATAATATTTGATCCTTTCAGGTCATTTTCTCTTCTCTACCCATTCAACAGAGTCTGTTAAATGCTACCCATCTAAATATCCATCACTTATTCTTCTACACAAAATTGCTGAGCAGCTCTAAAGAAGTCTAATACTTTAGCTGACACTACTAATTTAGCCACTCTAATTTCATGTATATTTCTTTCAAATAAAACAGTATGTTTCTGAGCACAGCTGACATTATAACAACAAAATCATACATATCCCCTAATCCCACCCACAACTCACTATTATAACCACCAAAATTCCTAATACTCATATCATATTCTAAATTTATTGTTTACAAAGAAGCCACTAAACTAACACATTACTCATATGCAGTCTAGAACTAATTGATATAATGAGAAAGGGACGAGGGTAGAAATCACAATGCTTACCTAGAGATGAGTGATTGTTATAATGTACAAAATGAAAATTAAAGGTAAATGAGGGAGGGGCGCCTGGGTGGCTCAGTCGTTAGGCGTCTGCCTTCGACTCAGGTCATGATCCCAGGGTCCTGGGATCGAGCCCCGCATTGGGCTCCCTGCTCAGGGGGAAGCCTGATTCTCCCTCTCCCACTCTCCCTGCTTGTGTTCCCTCTCTAGCTGTGTCTCTCTCTGTCAAATAAATAAAATCTTTAAAAAAAAAAAAAAAGGTAAATGAGGGAAAATTCTCAAAACAAACAATAATTGAAATCACTATTGTTCCTAAATCAATAGCTTGATTTCTTTGCATTTATATATGTGCTTTCAGCAGCGAATAGTGAATAATTTGGTGGCTCCATTCAGGCATTTAATCTGCCTCAAATAAAATCATTTTTGAACTTCTAGCTAAAACTTTGGGTGCTGCAAGTTTCTATTACAAGGTAGTAATTATGAGCTCCCAGCTGTGAAGTAAATATTACCTGAACAGATTTTCTTAAAATGCTCTTTACAATTAAATACCTAGTAATCACTCAACAAGGCAAGAAATACAAGGTTTATTGGGGAAAAAACAATCAAACACTACTTCACAACAGGTTTCTGGAAGCTATGAACTCAACTGGCAGATTACTAATTACCGGAAAGGAGAAGGGATGTTGGTTCCAAGAATCGCTGTAACAATTTAGATACAGATATAACAGGACCTAAATAAATTGCTCCTTGCATAGAACAGGGGTGCAATATTCTCAACAAAGTCCTGTAGGTTACACCCACAGTCTGTTGAAAGATAGTCATCAGTGGGAAAGCCATTCATGGGGGCTTGAAGTAGAAATGAGAGAGGAGGGCGCCTGGGTGGCTCAGTTGGTTAAGCGACTGCCTTCGGCTCAGGTCATGATCCTGGAGTCCCTGGATTGAGTCCCGCATCGGGCTTCCTGCTCGGCAGGGAGTCTGCTTCGTCCTCTGACCCTATCCCCTCTCAGGTGTTCTCTCTCTCTCATTCTCTCTCTCTCAAATAAATAAAATCTTTAAAAAAAAAAAAAGAAATGAGAGAGGAAGTCCAACATATTCAGCATTTTTTCTAAAGAGAAAGAAAAAATTAGGCTGGCAAGATGACAGTGAACCAGCAAGATCTGTCTCCTGTGTTACAAAAGATGTAGGAGGCTGCTTGAGAACGGACTAAAAAAATCCCCTGGAAGACAGTAACAGATTTTTTAAAAAGTAACATGTAAATTATAACAATAGGATATCACCACCACACTTCCAATCCTTTTTTTTTTCTTCTGCTTTATCATGTACTGAATGAGCTAGTCTTGGGAAGGGGGGGCAGAACTTCCTCAAAATTTTAAAAATAGAGGGTAAGTTTAGTAGAGGAAATATATATAAATTATAATTAAGAAATTTGTTGGAAAACAATGTATGTAACCTGATGACCATGACTCAGAACTGTGTAGTTTCCATCAGAATGGCATGAATGCCCTGAAACAGCCTAATGACCTGTGGGCCAAAAGAAGAACATGGGATCGAGGAGGACCTGTTTCCTGGTACTGTATCAAGATTATCTGTCTAAACCCGGTTACAGTTTACAGATCTGGACTTTCAGAAAACTGAATTAATGACAGAACCAAAGTGAATGACTATTTCTTTTACTCATATAATTAGTCAACTAGGTTCAAAATCTGAAAGTTCCTTTTCCTTTCTTTTATGCTTTATAATTATTTAAAACTAGTAAGACTTCTCTCAAAATGTTTATCTAATCAGCATAGCCTCAAAATATCAAATATTGATTAATTATGTGGTAGGTTTAACTTGTGTCCACAAATTCTTTGACACACTTCTAGGAGGTGGAGCTTGATTCTCTTCCCTTTGAATGTGGGCCAGACTTGTGAGTTGCTTCTGCTGAACAGACTACTGAAAAAGAAAAAAGCGGCTTTGCAGTGGAGAGACCTGGCATCATCACCTTACCAAGTGATCAAAGTTAACATCACCCGTAGTAAGTCATGTTGATACCATGTACCCTTGATATGACAAAATGAGAAGGGTTCTTCACACATTTTTGGTATTCTTCCCCAAAATGCATAAGCTTAGTCTAATCGTGAGAAGACATCAACCCAACCCAAACTAACAGATGTTCTATAAAACATCCAAGTAGTCTTCTTCAAAAGTATCAAGGTCAGGAAAAACAAAGAAAGCTTGATAAAGCATCATAGATTAGGAGAGACCGAGGAGATATGACAATGAAATGCAACATGTTTTCCTGGATTGGATCTAGGAACAGAAAAAAGATATTCGTGGAAAAACTGATAAAATCTGAATAGTCTATAGTTCAGTTAATAGAACTGTACTGATGCTAATTTCTTCATTTTGATCTATAGTTATGTAAGATGTTAACACTAGGGGAAGCTAGGAAAAAGAAATATGGGAACTCAGTGTACTATTTTTATAACTCTTAGGTAAATCTAAAATTATTTCAATATAAGGGTTATTTTTCTTCAATTTCTTAACCATATCCTCCCTTACCTTTACAGAACTGCCACCCTAGCTCTTTGGCCCTATCACAGAGATTTTCCAGATTCTCATGTCTTTAGGATCTGCCCTCTGATTTATCTGATATGTACTGAAGGCTCAATCTTAACAATTTCTATCATCTCCCTACTCAAAAACCACAGACTTTCTTACTCAAAACTGTAAATGATTCCTCAGTGCCTCAGTATTATTTATCACTAAGCTTATCACTAAAGGGCATCTGCAAAACAGCCACACACTGCTTACCTAACCTTATATCTCTACTGGAGATACTTTTTTTTTTTAAAGATTTTATTTATTTATATGAGAGAGAGAGCACACGAGCACAAGCAGGGAAAGGAGCAGAGGGAGAAGAGAGGGAGAGAAGCAGACTCCTCGCTGAGCAGGGAGCCTGAAGACATGGGGCTCGATCCCAGGACCCTGAGATCAAGACCTGAGTTAGAAGTGAAATGCTTAACTGAGCCACCCCAGCGCCCCAGAGATACTTATTTTTTATCTTTTATCATATATCAGTGGCATTTTAAAAAAATTTTAATTTGGAAATAATGGGCATTCTGGGCAATAAATGGGGGGTTTAAAAGACAAAAGTATGGATTTTGCTTTTAGAAGACTTTTTTTTTAATTAAAGATTTATTTATTTATTTGACAGAGAGAGACACAGCAAAAGAGGGAACACAAGCAGGGGGAGTGGAAGAGGCAGAAGCAGGCTCCCCTTGGAGCAGGGAGCCCGATGCAGGGCTCGATCCCAGGACCCTGGGATCATGACCTGAGCTGAAGGCAGACACTTAACGACTGAGCCACTCAGGCACCCCAGATTTACAATCTTCTTCAGTACATGATGGTTATGTATTTTATATTTTTATCTTATTTCTCATCACTTTAGTGAACTTTTTTAGTAATTTTAATAGGTTTGCTTCAATTGATTTTTTTGTTTTCTAAATATTTAATATCTTCTATAATAAAACACAATTTTATATTTCCCAGTATTTACATATCTACTTCTGACAATGGTTAAGAATCTGAATTAGTTCTCTTTTCACTTGAAAGTACTGATTAATTTGGGTACCTGGCTGGCTCAGTCATTAAAGCATACAACTCTTGATCTCAGGGTTGTGAGTTTGAGCCCCACATTGGGCACAGAGATTACTTAAAAATAAAATCTTAAAAAAAAAAGTACTGATTAATTACAAATGATGATATTATAAAATGGCACAGTAAACACAGCTTGACCTAGAAGGGAACAACCCCCCATTTATTGCCCAGAATTCCCAAATCTTATCATCACACCCTAAGAAGCTTCCCTGAAAACTTACTCTTCCCTTTGCCAAGAAGCTTTTTTCAGTCCATTTTAATGGACAAATAATTTTATACCTAACTTTAAAAATATTTTAACTATATCCAGCAAGTTATTTCAGGGATATCAATGAACTGATTCTAAATTTTATATAGAAAGGCAAAAAACCAGAACAAGTCAACATAATACTGAAGCAGAAGAACAAAGCTGCAGGACTGATGCTGCTTGACTTCAAGATTCACTATAAGCTACAATAATCATGGTAGTGTCGCAATGGAAAAAGTACAACTAGTCAATAGAATAGAATTAGAAAGCCCAGAAATAGCCCCACATTAATATAGTCAACTGAAATACACACACACACACACACACACATACATATAGTCAACTGATTTTTGACAAAGGAGAAAAGGCAATATAACGGAGAAAAGACAGTCTCTTCAACAAAAAATGCTGGAACTGGACATCCACAAGCAAAAATGAATCTAGACATAGACCTTACATCCTTCACAAAAATTAACTCAAAATAGATAATAGACCTAAATGTAAATCACAAAACTATAAAACTCCTAGGAGGTAACATCAGAAAAAATATGAATGACTTTGGATATAGTGATGCCTTTTTAGGCAAAATACCAAAGATACAGTCTATGAAAGAAATAATTCATAAGCTGGGTTTCATTAAAATTAAAAACTTCTGCTTTGTGAAAGACAATTATTAAGGGAAAAGATAAGCCACAGACTAAGAAAATATTTGCAAAAAACACATGTGATAAAGGACCATTATCTGAAATATACAAATAGGTCTTTAAAACTCAACAGTAAGAAAACCTGAGGAAAAAAAAAAGAAAGGGCCGGGGAACCTGGGTGGCTCAGTGAGTCAAGCATGTGGCTCTTGGTTTCGGCTCAGATCATGATCTCAGGGTCGTAGGTGGGATCAGGTCCTGCGTCAGGCTCCACGCTCAGCGCAGAGTCCGCTTGAGGATTCTCTCCCTCTCCCTCTACTCCTCCCCCAGCTCGCTCACTCTCTCTCAAATAAATAAGATTTTTATTTAAATCTGTAAATAAGTAAGATTTATTTATTTATTTGAGAGAGACAGCACGCACAAGCAGGGACAGCAGCAGGCAGAGGGAGAGGGAGAAGCAGGCTTCCCGCAGAGTGGAGAACCCGATACGGGGCTCAATCCCAGGAACCCGGGATCACGACCAGAGCCAAAGGCAGACGCTTAACCAACTAAGCCACCCAGGTGCCCCAATAAATCTTTTTTTTTTTTTCTAAAAAGGGCCAAAGACTATAAAAGACACCTTACCAAAGAAGGTATACATATGGCAAATAAGCATGTGAAAAGATGCCCCACATCACACATCATCAGGGAAATGCAAATTACAACAAGGAGATACGCCTACACACCTATTAGAACAGCCAAAGTCTGGAACTCCAACAACACCAAATGCTGACAAGGATGTGGAGCAACAGGAACTCTCATACATTGCTGGTGAGAATGCAAAATGGTACAGCCACTTTGGAAAACAGTTTGGTGCTTTCTTACAAAACTAAACATACTCTGACCATTAAGCCAGCAACTACACTCCTTGGCATTTACCCAAAAGAGCTGATAAGTTCCTTCTAAGAACCTTCTAGGGAATGTTTAAGCAGCTTAATTCATAATTTTCAAAACTTGAGAGCATCCAAGATGTCCTTCTACAGGTGAATGGGTAAATTGTGGTACATTCAGGGAACAGATTATTCAGCACTAAAAAGAAATGCACCATCAACCCATGAAAACACATGGAAGGACCTTAAACACATATTACTAAGTGAAAGAAGTCAACCTGAAATGGCTCTATACTATATAATTCCAACTATATGACATTCTGGAAAAGGCAAAATTATGGAGACAGTAAAAAGATCAGTGGTTGTAGTGGAGGAGAGGGATGAATAGGCAGACTGCAGAATTTTTAGGACAGTGAAAATACTCTGTATGATGATGTAACAAAGGATTTATATCATTATACATTTCTCCAAACCCATAAAATGTGCACCACCAAAAGTGAACCCTAAGGTAGACTGGACACTTTGAGCAATTACGAAGTGTCAATGTAGATTCATCCTTGGTAAAAATGTACCCATTCTGGTTGAGGGATGTTGATAACGGGGGAGGCTATGCATGTGTGGGGGCAAGTGGTGTACAAGAACTCTCTGCACCTCCCTCTCAATTTCTGTCAACTTAAAACCACTCTTTTAAAAAGTGTTTAGGGCGCCTGGGTGGCTCAGTCGGTTAAGCGTCTGCCTTCAGCTCAGGTCATGATCCCAGGGTCCTGGGATCGAGCCCCGCATCGGGCTCCCTGCTCCGCGGGAAGCCTGCTTCTCCCTCTCCCACTCCCCCTGCTTGTGTTCCCTCTCTCGCTGTGTCTCTCTCTGTCAAATAAATAAATAAAATCTTTAAAAAAAAAAGTGTTTAAATATCTAATTATATTTACACACACACTATATATATATATATATTCCTATCTTATGTCTGATTCTTTATAACTGTTTTAATTCCTCACTTTGCTTCCTTTTCTCTCATTTCATTTGACCTTATGAGTCAATTAAACCCAAGTATTCATTTTGTCTTTTCAAGTCATCCTCTCTCCCTGTATCTTATCCTTTGCCTGGGTGCTAAAGATGTGGGTGTGGGCACTGATGAGAGTCAAGCAAACTGGGGTATGGATGGGATTCTGCTTATAATCACACAGCTTCTCCAACTTTTAGATTCTTCATCTCTAAAATGAACTTTATAGGAGCACCTGGGTGGCTCAGTCAGTTAAGCGTCTGCCTTCGGCTCAGGTCATGAGCTCAGGGTCCTGGGATTGAGCCTCGAATGGAGTTGGGCTCCCTGCTCAGCAGGGAATCTGCTTCTCCCTCTCCCTCTCCCTCCCCCCTTACCCCCTGCTCATGCTCACTCTCTGTCTCAAATAAATAAAATCTTTTTTTTTAAGATTTTATTTATTTATTTGACAGAGACAGAGATAGCGAGAGCAGGAACACCAGCAGCGGAAGTGGGAGAGGGAGAAGCAGGCTTCCCCTCGAGGAGGGAGCCCAATGTGGGACTCGATCCCAGGACCCTGGGATCATGACCTGAGCCGAAGGCAGACGCTTAACGACTGAGCCACCCAGGTGCCCAATAAAATCTTTCTTAAAAATAAAAAATAAAATGAACTTTATATAGTAAATGACCTCCCAATTCCTCCTAGCTCTAACTTTTTACAATCCTCAGTAACAGGGACCATTAAAATAAATGTGAAGGGATTCTGGGAAGATGGTGATGAAGGCTGCATACTTTTGAATTTCTCTAAATTCCCCATTAAAACAGAACAACTAAGGATACCTAAGTCATAATTTATGAACAATATTTATAACAAAACTAGATAACAAAGTATTCCTGTGAACCTCAAAATAGAAGCAAACAAGGAAATGACACCAACAGCTATAAGACATGTATAATCAAAGATTCTGTCAACACAAACTGACCTTAAAGTATATTGGCACATACTTTCATAAATATGCAAGAACCCAGGGAATACTGTTTCCCTGAGCCCTTTCTGAAAACATACTATAAAATGGCAATGTCGAGTAAAAATTTCTACAATGATGGAAATGCTCTCTTTCTATGCTGTCCAATACTGTAACTACCAGCCACATGTGACTATTAAGCACTTGAAATGTGGCTAGTATACTAAGGAACTAAATTTTTATCTTATTTTTATTAATTTAAATAGCTATGTGGTCAGTTTTTAATGGTACATGTACAGAATGAGGATTTGACAACTGAAAGGACTCGTGTGCCATAAGGACAAGCAAAGTATTCCAGATAATAAATGAAGAAGATATGACAGAATCAAAATGAATGAATGACGATGGTTCTACCAATAGCTGATAACATCCCCAACAGAGAGCCCATCATACACTATGTTCCTCCTGTTGGAACCATACAATAACTTAAGAAGTGATCTTACAACATTTCCCCAAAGAAGATATACAAATGGTCACTAAGCACATGTAAAGATGCTCAACATCATTAGTCATTAGGGAAATGCAAACTAAAACCATATTGTTTTGGGGCGCCTGGGTGACTCAGTCGTTAAGCGTCTGCCTTTGGCTCAGGTCATGATCCCAGGGTCCTGGGATTGAGCCCCTCATCGGGCTCCCTGCTCAGTGGGAGGCCTGCTTCTCTCTCACCCACTCGCCCTGCTTGTGTTCCTGGCTCTCGCTGTGTCTCTCTCTGTCAAAAAATAAATAAAATCTTTAAAAAAAAATACTGTTTTAATGCCAGTAGAATAGCTATAATCAAAAAGTCACACATTAACAAGTGTTGCTGAGGATATGGAAAAGTTGGAGCCTTCATATGTTACTGATGAGAATGTAAAATGGTACAGCCATTCTGGCAAAAAAAGTTTGGCAGACTTTTAAAAAGTTAATTATAGAATAGTAACATTACCAGCAATTCCACTCCTAGGTAGCTATATAAAAGAACTGAAAACATATGTCTGCACAAAAACTTGTATACAAAAGATCACAGCAGCATTATTCTTTTGTGTTTTTTTCCCCAGTCTGACTGAGATGTAACTGGCACAGGTGTACAATATAACAATTTGATATATGTATATATTGCTAAATGATTACCGTAAGTTAACACCAGTAACCTCATAGAGTTACAATATTCTTTGCTTGTGATGAGAATATTTTAAGATTTACTCTCTTAGCAACTTCCAAATATACAAAATTGTTACCTGCAGTCACCATGCTGCACATGATATCCCAGAACTTATTTATATTACAAGTAAAGTTTTACCTTTGGACCACCTTCCCCCACTCCCACCCAATCCACCTCCCACCCTACCTCTGGCAGCCATCCATCTGTTCTCTTATCTTCAATTTATTTTTTATTCCATATAAAAGTGAGATCATACAATATGTGTCTTTCTCTGCTGACTTTATTTTACTTAGCATAATGCCCTCAAGGTCCATTCATTCATGTTGTCACAAATATCAGGATTTCCTTTTTTATTGCTGAATAATTCCACAGTATGTATACTATATATACACATGTATCACATTAAGTTGTTTCCATGTCTTGGTTACTGTAAATAATGCTGCAATGAACATAGGGATATAGATATTTTTTCAAGATAATGATTTCATTTCTTTTGGATATATACCCAGAAGTGGGATTGCTGGATCATATGGTAGTTCCACTTTTTATGTTTCGAGGAACCTCCTCCATACTGTTTTCCATATTGGCTTTACCAATTTACATGCCCATCAAGAGCGCACAAGGATTCTCTTTTCTCCACATCCTTGCCAGTGCCCTTTACCTCTTGTCTTTTTGATAACACCCATTTAACAAGTGTGACGTGATATCTCATTGTAGTTTTGATTTGCATTCCCTGATGATTAGTAATATTAAGCACCTTTTCAAGTACCTATTGGCCATTCGGGTGTCTTCTTTGGAAAATGTCTATTTGCTTCCTCTGCCCGTTTTTTAAATCAGTTTGTTTTTTGCTATTGAGTTATATTAAGCAGCATTATTCTTGTTTTTTCAGATTTTTAAATTATTTTCAGTTTATTGACCATTTCCTAATTATAAAAGAGAACTGTACCCAAACTCATCCCTATGCCAAACTGAGATGGACTCAAAAGCTTGTAACTATACCCACCTCCTTCCTTTTATCGTAACTCACCAATATGGGGCTGGAGGGGAGGAATATATTCACTCATTGATATGTGATCCCTGACCTTACTCAAAATTGAATTAATTTGAAGGCACAATGGAGGGAAATGGGATAATGCAAACCAGGAACCAACGCTGACTCTGCTAAGCAGAATTATTCTTTTTTTTTTTTTAAGATTTTTATTTATTCATTTGAGACAGAGATAGAGAGAGAGAGAGAGAGCAGGAGCAGGGGGAGAGGCAGAGGGAGAGGGAGAAGCAGGCTCCCCGCTGAGCCAGGAGCCCAATGTGGGGCTTGATCCCAGGACCCTGGGATCATGACCTGAGCCAAAGGCAGACACTTAACCATCTGAGCCACCCAGGCGCCCCTAAGCAGAATTATTCTTAATAGTCAAAAAAGTATATCAATCCTTGGCAGAATGGTCAAACAAAATGTCGTGTATCTATATAAGGGAACACTATTCAGCAATAAAAAAAGAATTACTGCTACATGCTACAAATGGACAAACCTCAAAAACATGCTCAGTGAAAGACAGATACAAATGAATGCATATTTTATAATTCTATTTATATGAAATGTTAAAAAAAAAAAAAAAGGCCAATCTATAGAGACAGACAGAAGTAGACCAGTGGTGGGGCGCCTGGGTGGCTCAGTCGTTAAGCATCTGCCTTCAGCTCAGGTCATGGTCCCAGGGTCCTGGGATCGAGCCCCGCATCGGGCTCCCTGCTCAGCGGGGAGTCTGCTTCTCCCTCTCTCACTCTCCCTGCTTGTATTTCTGCTCTCGCTAATTCTCTCTCTGTAAAATAAATAAACAAATTAAAAAAAAAAAAGAAGTAGATCAGTGGTTGCCGAGGCCTCAGGCAGAAGTAAGGAGTGATTATAAATGGGTACAAGGTTTCTGTTTAGGGTGATGGAAATGTTCTAAATCAGATTGTTGTACTAGTTGCATAACTGTAAATAAACATTCATTGAACTGTTCACTTAAAATCAGTGTACTCTATAGTACGTCCATCATGCCTCAAGAGTTATTAAAAAAAAAAAAAAGCCTTGCAAAAAATATCTAAATAAAATTAAGCCTATGGTTTTACCTACAAACATAAAGAAGAGCAGGGGTAAGATAAGATGACATGTTAATAACACAACGGAGACACAACAAGCAAAACCAGACTATGGTAAACTGTAAAGAAAAATCAATTGTTTCTTCATTGAAACATTTTATTTATTTTTTTTAAAGATTTTATTTATTTATTTGACAGAGAGAGACACAGCGAGAGAGGGAACACAAGCAGGGGGAGTGGGAGAGGGAGAAGCAGGCTCCCCGCAGAGCAGGGACCCTGGGATCATGACCTGAGCTGAAGGCAGTTGCTTAACCAACTGAGCCACCCAGGCGCCCCATTGAAACATTTTAAAGGGGAGGGTGGGGAAGGAGCTTCTATGCCCTTTCCAGGCACACCACCCTCCTAGCACCTCCACATGTTTACTAATCTGGAAGTTCACCCAATTTCACTGTTCAAGAACTCCTAAAGTGGGTGAAGCTAAAACTTCCCCAGTTCTAATCACGTGGTCTTTCTGGTGACCAGCACAACCAGGGGCCCCATCCTAAGTCACCTCTGTAAAACCTCAGGTGAGATTAAAAGGGGCTCATCATAAATAACAAAAGACACTGCTAACATTCAGGAAACTCCAAGGGTCATTGTCAGCTGTGTGTCAGGAAATGGGGAAACCAATTTACCTATAAAACAGATAATACACAAATGCCCTTTTATTCAGCCCTCACAACTCTAAAAAGCTGGCAAGGAAGGGCGCCTGGGTGGCTCAGTTGTTAAACGTCTGCCTTCGGCTCCGGTCATGATCCCGGGATCGAGCCCCACATCGGGCACCCAGCTCGGCGGGAGGCCTGCTTCTCCCTCTCCACTCCCTCTGCTTGTGTTCCCTCTCTAGCTGTCTCTCTCTGTGTCAAATAAATAAATAAAATCTTTTTTAATAAATAAATAAAAAGCAGGCAAAGAAAAAACACTAACTAAAATATAACCTTCAAAAAGCATCGTCACAATGGGGTGAGTGGGTAGCTCAGTGGGTTAAGCCTCTGACTCTGGATTTCAGCTCAGGTCATGATCTCAGGGTCTTGAGATCAAGCCCCACATTGGGCTCTTTCTCTCTCTCCCTCTGCACCCTCCCCCACCCACTCTCCCTCTCTTAAAAAAAAAAAAAAGCACCATCACAATCTAGGCACAGCTTTACAGCTTTACACATAAACTTCACATATTTTGAAAGCTGGATACAAAACCCATGTTTAAAAAAAATCAGAGGGGCGCCTGGGTGGCTCAGTCGTTAAGCGTCTGCCTTCAGCTCAGGTCATGATCCCAGGGTCCTGGGATCAAGCCCCGCATCGGGCTCCCTGCTCTGCGGGAAGCCTGCCCTTCCCTCTCCCACTCCCCCTGCTTGTGTTCCCTCTCTCGCTGTGTCTCTCTCTGTCAAATAAATAAATAAAACTAAAAAAAAAAAAGAGAGAGAGAGAGAGATAAAGAGCAGAACAAGAGGTTGCCATGGCTGAAGAGGCAGTGACAGGAATACTGAGGTAAAGGGAAAAAAATGAATTAAAATCACAACAGTTTAAGAATTTCTTATATTGACAATGTGTACAACAACCAGAAACAAAAATAATCTACCTTACAACACATGTTTTACTTAATTTTGGCATGCTCTTTAAGAGGCTAAAACTCCTACAAACACCTAGTATGTTCCCTTGTATACAGCAAATACTCAAAAAATATTAATGCTTCCTATCTTATTCTCATAAGGAATCTCTGAAGGGCTTCTTATGTACCTAGCATATAAATTAATGAATAGTTTAGAGATAGCTTATGTCTTAGAATAATCTGGCTCAACAAGGTCATTTTACACTGGTTTAGATCATTCACATGGCAGAATCCTCCTTAATGAAATGCTCTAATCATCTATATTTAAAAGAAAGAAGGGAGGGGCGCCTCGGTGGCTCAGTAGTTAAGCGTCTGCCTTCGGCTCAGGTCATGGTCCTGGGGTCCTGGGATTGAGCCCCGCATTGGGCTCCCTGCTCCGCAGGAGGCCTGCTTCTCCCTCTCCCACTCGCCCTGCTTGTGTTCCCTCTCTCACTGTGTCTCTGTCAAATAAATAAATAAAATCTTAAAAATAAATAAATAAATAAAATAAATAAATAAAAGAAGGGAAGGATCAAAAAAAAAAAAAAAAGGAGGGGGGTTAGAGAGAGAGAGAGCAAGAACCTATCACATTAGTTGAGGGTTGCTTTTTTCCCCCAGATCAGAGAAAGAGAAGGTAAGTGGAAAATTACAGTAAAAGAAAATGTAATTTGCAAAATTACAAAGGCAATCTCCAAGATTACCTAAATAAACCCACGTATTTACACATTGATATTCATGTAAGTGTAGAGTTAACAGCCATGTTAGGTGGCCATGAACAACTCCCCAAATTTCTAAACTCTAAGCTAGTTAACAGTAAACAATGAAATAGATGTTTTTAAAAAATGAATTAAAAATAAAACTGAACACTTCAGTGACTTCAGTGTAGATGCTTATGATAAACAAAAAACTCATCATTTTGTGGTAAGGCCGAACAATGAAATCCACATCACTTTAGGAATAAAGTTGCTCAATAGGTGAGCTCTCTGGATGTACATATGCATACAACCTAATTCTTTCTATTACTGCACAAAGACCATCAGGGAAAGAACATCTTGCCTTGTATAATCTCATTTATTTGCCAAAAAGAATGTGTGTGTTCATGTATATTTTAATGGTTTGTCATATGTACTTGCCCATTTTACTGCTCATATAAACTAATATAAGGAGAGTCAAATGGAAGGTAAAGATGAAGACAATTAAAATATCCAATCCTAATATAAAGTTCAAAATAAAATAATTTGGATTGTTAACATAAATACCCTCTTCTGCATACCCAATTGAAAGGAAGATTTAATTACAGCTGTAATTTGCAACTTTATAAATAATCCAAGCTGTATGAAATCAATGGACCAATCTTAAAACAGTGGAAATAGCCAAAGGCTACTGCTGGAAGGAAGCATTTTATGCTATTAAATAACTCTGGCATTCATGCCAGCCTTTATATAGACATCTCCACCCACAGATTAGCCTGACAGACACCATGCTGAGACTAGGTTGCTGTGGGAAAGGTTACTGCCATCCATCACTGTGAAAATTAATAGCTTTATAATAGTTGAAGAAATAAAGGTATGGCACAGCAACCTTGTAGCAAATATAATTTGCTACCAAAAAAGCGTAGGCAAAATCCATTCATAACATTCCCTTCCCATGGCCACCTACAAGTTAATTCATTACTCAAATGCCAGAGACAGCAGCAGGCACACATACTCAGCCAATAAGTCACCATTATAAAAACTGCATAAACATTTCCAGCTCAATCATCTAAGAATAATAGAATGAGACAGGAACATGGTTTCCAAGTATCTCAGCTATAAAACTTGCAACAGCTTTGAAAACAACATGATTACAGGCAAAAACGGGCCCAACTAATATTTTTTTAGTGTCTCATGGAATAATGTATATATTCCAAGTTTTCTCTCATTTTCTTTTTGAACATCAAAAAACAAAGAATGCAATCTGACTAGAATTGGTAAGCATTAAAAAGCTAAATAAAGCTGGCAGGGCTACACCTACATCAATTTGCAAAGGATATTTCAGAACCCCATGAGGACTCCAGGGCTTAAGTATGAGGAGTAAAATTAGTCTTCTCTATAGCAAAAAATCAAAGTATAATCTGTCTTATTTCCCAGAAGTATCTTTTTAAAGCCCACTCAGTACAAGTCCATGGCAACTGTCCATGTTCTTTCCAATAAGGAATTCATCAGAAAGGTCTTGCTAATAGATGTCTAAAATTAACTGCATATTGGAAATAATCAACTAAATTTTCAGTTACCTACTATATCTCAGCAGAAACAAAAACTATTCTTTTCCTCACTTCAATAGAGAATGCTACTTTCCTACCCAACATGCACTCTCTCTTCCTTCCTTAATAATGGAGATCCCATAAGCTTGTCGAATCACTATGTTGTACACCTGAAACCAAGGTAACATTTTGTGTCAACTATATTCAATTTTTTTTTCAAATAATGGAACCCCAATTTTATTTGGAGCATCAATGCATCTAGTTTAGTTTCCCAGTTTCCATTATAGCTAGATGTGGCCATGTATCTAAGCTCTGGTTAATGAGACCAAGTGGAAATGGTGTGTGGGACTTCCTGGCAAGGTAGCTTTTTTGTAACTGACTCAACTCAAAGATGGGTCTTTTGGCCCTTCCCCCTTCCTCTTTGCTGCTATCTGTACTGACACAATGACTAAACTCCTGCAGTCACAGTGGTCCCATAAGGTCACCTGAAGGATGTTTCTTAGAAGACAAAAAAATTTTAGCTATTAAAATAGTTGATGGCCCTCCATAGGGTCACAGCACATGAACGAATGCCCATTATATCTATGACATAAAATTTCACAATGGGATCTGAAAGGCTCCCTGAGATTTTTCTTTTCCAGTCCAACATATGAGAAGCTCAGAAATTCATAACTGCCAAAAATTAGATGCAAATAAGATATCCTTCGGGGCACCTGGGTGGCTCAGTCATTAAGTGTCTGCCTTCGGCTCAGGTCATGATCCCAGGGTCCTGGGATCGAGTCCCGCATCGGGCTCCCTGCTCTGCGGGAAGCCTGCTTCTCCCTCTCCCACTCCCCCTGCTTGTGTTCCCTCTCTCGCTGTGTCTCTCTCTGTCAAATAAATAAATAAAATCTTAAAAAAAAAAATAAGATGTCCTTCGACAGGTAAATGTATGAACAAACTGTGCTACATCCAGCAGTGGAGCGTTATTCAGCAATAAAAAGAAATGAGCTATCAAGCCACTAAATGCCACAGAGGAACCCTAAATGCATATTGCTAAGTAAAAGAAGCCAGTCTGAAAAGCTACATAGTGTATGATTCCAACCACATAATATTCTGAAAAAAGACAAAATTATAGAGACAGTAAAAAGATTAATAACTGCCATCAATCAAGGGGAGAGGAGATAGGAGGAGGGATAAAGAGGTTGAACACTGGGCACTTTTAGGGTGGTGAAGCTATTTTGTATAATAGTATAATGGTGCATACAAGACATTATGCATCTGTCAAAACCCATAAAACTATACAACACCAGTGAAACCGAACTTAAACTTCAGTTAAAAATAATGTATCAATATTGGCTCATCAATTGTAACAAATGTACCACACTAATGATAGAAGAAATTGCACATGTTTTCCGGGGTGGAGGGTAAATGAGAACCCTCTATACTTTCTGCACAATTTTTCTATAAACCTAAAACTGCTCTAAAAAAAGGGCAAGGGCTAGTGGGTAGGTGTGGCAGGAAGAGGGGAAGTTAATGAAGAAAAGGCTAAGCAGTACTGATCTAGTCTGAAGAAAGGCTCCAGCTACTTAAGTTTGTTTTTTTTTCCCAGCTATTTAAGTTTTAAACTTTAATCAGCTTTCAGAGGTTTTAGGATAATGCAGAACTGGGTTCAAATCCGAGAATTTACTAATAACGTGACAAGCTCTTTATCTTCTTTCCGTATTGTACAATGGAGGTAAAAATACCAACTTTACATAGGGTATATTTTTAAAGATGTTATGTATGGCTAAGCAAATATAAGTGCACATATAAAGTGCTCAGGCTTTGACCCAGAGGAGCTCAGTAAAAGGTACTCTTCTACTTTTTGATCATAAACACCAAAATCTATATATTTCATTCCCATAAAAGGTAATAAAGCATCTAGACTATTTTACCACTACTTTAATTTACCACAAAGAAAATCACCCTGAAAAAAATCCACATAAAAAAAAAACCTGGGGGCGCCTGGGTTGTTCAGTTGGTTGGGCAACTGCCTTAGGCTCAGGTCATGATCCCGGAGTCCCGGGAACTGAGTACCGCATCGGGCTCCCTGCTTGGCGGGGAGTCTCCTTCTCCCTCTGACCATACCCCCTCTTGTGCTCACTCTGTCACTCTCTCTCAAATAAATAAATAAAATAAAATCTTAAAAAAAAAAAAAAAAAAAAAACCTGGGGCACCTGGCTGGTTCAATCAGAAGAGCATGCAACTCTTGATCTCAGGGTTGTGAGTTTGAGCCCCACACTGGGTGTAGCGATTACTAAAAAAAAAAAATTAAAAAAATAAAAATTTAAAATTTAAAGAAAATTTTAAAAACTTATGACAGTTGATAACTTTATATGACAATTATAATATGACGTATAGCTCACATGATTTAGTGACTGGTACAGTACCATACCAAAAAAACCAACTTCTCCATATTTTTTTTCCCCCTATCACAGGCAACTTTTCTAGTTGGTAAAACTAAAGAAAATTTTGTTCATAGCTCTGTGCCAAACTGATAATTAGAATGAAGAATGGAACAATAGTAAAGTTACTTTTAAAAATTCAAAAGCTCTTATTATCACTCTGGATTTCTATTTTTACATCAGAAGCGGTACATGCATCAGGAAAGAGGCCAGTAAAAAAGTTTATGAAGATAATCAGATAATGACTAATAATAATCTATTAGACTTAGTCTGGATCATCTAAAAATCACAATTTGAACAAAAGTTTTAATATTAAATTTTTCACAAACATGGTCCTCTAAGGAAAAAGGTTCTCTTATTCCCATCAGAAAACAAAAGAAATTTAAACAGAAAATGTGTACCACTAAAGATTGACACACTTCCAAAAAGTCAGACTCCACTAGATATTTTCTTAAAATCTACTCCCTAACATCAATAGCAGAAAAACAAATAACAGAAACTTACATTTCTTGTATGAAGTATGAATCATAAAATCTTTGGCTTAATTATTACCACTTCTATCACTTTCATTTACCTTTTCTACCCAATAATCTTCTCTCCTTTGTATCTGTTATATATCTACAACACTAAGGAATTTTGTTTTCTTTTTTTTTAAATGTCC
The DNA here is from genome assembly GCF_002201575.2 of Neomonachus schauinslandi. Lineage (NCBI taxonomy): Eukaryota > Metazoa > Chordata > Mammalia > Carnivora > Phocidae > Neomonachus > Neomonachus schauinslandi. The sequence continues at coordinate 48,629,256 of NC_058408.1, forward strand.
CATGGAAAGTGCTTGTGTTCCAGACAAAATTAATCTTAAAATTATAAATAAATCAGCCAATCACTGTTGTTATATTTTTAATAGATATTAAAAATAGCTAACACTTATATAGCATTTACTAGGTGTCAGGTTCTAAGTACTTTATACATATTAACTAATTTGATCCTTGAAAGAACTCTTTTTTGAGGTAACTCCTATCATCAAATCTATGAGGGTAGCTAGATGCTATGATACCAGAAGTATCAAGAAAAGATTTTCTTATAACTTCATCCCCATTATAATCTAGCTGACAGATACAACAATCATAAAAATACATCCTAATTTCAGAGCACCCAGAATGTGGGGGAAAAAAATGTCTGCAGTTCAGAATCAAAGGAAAGAGATCATTTCCACCCCATTTTAGAGATGAAGAAGCTGAGAAATAAAAAGGTTATGCTACTTGCTCAAGGTTTTATGGCTCTTAGGCATAATCTTACAATCACTATCCACTCTAAAAAAAAGACCAACACAATGATGTCTATGATGCATTACAAAGAGAACATGCACAATAAAACCAGTTCTAATTCATGATGCTATTCTAAAAAAGTATTTTGTAAAAATCTTCTACATTTGAGAAATACCCACGAGGCATAAAAGAACCACCATTCTGATAGAAATGTGCAAGAGTATATGATACCTCTCATCTGACAATATCAGGGAACTTAAGGGGAATTAACTCATGACTTTAGAATGATTACCAATTATTATTCTCCCATTTTTATAAAGGTGGCCAAAAGATCTTTAGATTCCAAACAGATTTCTCCCTGTGAAGTCAAATGCAGACATCAATCACCATTTTTCTATTCCTACAATAATCAGAATACTTAACTGACATATCTAAAAATATTTAAACTTAATTTTAACCTTGTCATCTATGTGGAAAATTTGTGAAAAATAGAAGGGTGACAGGAAATTTAGACTAACCAGCTATAAGAGCCAGTAAGTAAATTTTCTCTCAATTGAATCTTGTCAATGACTTTATTTTCCAGGACTTCATTTGGGAACTTTTTTTTTTTTAATTTATTTATTTTTGAGAGAGAAAGAGAGAGCACGTAAGGCCGTGCAGGGCGGGGGTGGGGGGGTCAGAGGGAGAGAAAGGATCCCAAGCAGACTCCGCTCTGAGCATGAAGTCAGACACGGGGCTTGATCTCACGACCCTGAGATCATGACCACAGCGGAAATCAAGAGTTGGTCACCTAACTGACTGAGCCACCCAGGCACCCCTTCGTTTGGGAACTTACTTAAAGGACATAATGAGTGAATAAAATGCATTGATACTAATCTGATATTGATTTGGACAAATCAGCTGTAAAGAAAACTTTGGGGCTAACTGGCTCATAAGATAAGATGAAAATTTACTGAACTGTAGAGGGAGTCAAGCTGGGGAAAAAATCAAGTCAACATTAAGTGTTCATACAATGGCAAGCTCTAAATGGTGGGAATTAACTTTTGCTTTACTAAAAATTTCAATAAAATATAATTTATATATTTTATAATTTTCAACAATGTGCCTAGACTGCTTCTGCAATAATAATTTTTAAGAAAGGGAACAGAAGGAAAAGAAAAAGAAGAGAAGGGAAGGGGGAAGGAGAAGAAAAGAAGGACAAGGGCACCTGGGTGGCTCAGTTGGTTAAGTGACTGACTTGACTGTGGCTCAGGTCAAGATATCAGGGTCCTGGGATACAAACCCATCCTTAGGCTCTGCGCTTAGCGGAGAGTCTGCTTGAGATCCTCTCTCTATCTCTGCCCCTCCCCCCACTCATGCTCATGCTTTCTCTTTCTCTCACTAAAATAAATAAATCTTTTTTAAAAAATAAAGAGTAAGGATAGAGGAGGAGAGGAGGGGGAAGGAAAAAGAAGAAGGGAAGGGAAAATAAGGAAGAACAGATATAGCTTCAGAATTAGACCTACGTTCAATTCTTGACTGTACTATTTAAGAGATGAGTGACAGTGGTCAAGTTACTTAATCCCTTTAAACCTCAGTTTCTAGAGAATATTACCTGTGTTATAAAAATGTTTATAAGGATTCAACGAGATAATGAAGTACCTAATATACACTATCAAAAACACTAGGAATTCATTAAAGAACAGTCATCTTCATCCTCTTCTTTCTCCATAGCTAACAGAAAGTAGGAAAACATACCCGGGCTTCTCTCCTAAATGCTTTTGGAAAGTGCAGAGTGGGAGACAAGTGAAAGCATCTGTTTCCACAATGTCTTTGGCAATCCACAGGAGCAGAAATGCTGAATAAAAATGGTACTTACTCGAGACACACTATATATTTTTATATTAGTTTAAAAAGTATTTGGTATTGGTTTAATCAAATCATCCAAGTCACAGTCATGATCTTTTGGTCACAAATCATTTCACAAAATCCTTAACTCTACTATTAACTATTTGGAAAGTCAAAATAGTTGACTTTATTTCAAAGTGTCAGTCAGCATCTAGGGTTGTCTCTCTTCTGAAAAGCTCTTCCTTGTCAGTACAAGGTTTATTATTATGGGTAATAAAATTCCCATACTTTTAAAGCCATTTAGAAGTTAACAGAGGTCAATAAATTAACCCCCAGTATGATTCCCTACTTTTATCCCAGATGACAGATGCACAGCAATAGAATGCTGTTAGCATGAAGAGAAACAAGGGGATTGAGTATAGATAGGTGCCTTCAAAGTATTCCAGAAAATCTGCTTAGCCAGCAGAAAAAACTCCACAGAAAAACAACAGAGGGAGACATCAGAACTCACTTCAAATGTTCAGTTCCTAACTTCCTTAAAAATGCAATAATTGGAAGAAAGAGGACAGAGGGAGAAAAGAACTTTAATTCTCAAAGCAGAAACAGAATGGAGAGGAGGGGAGGTTCTATCTCCATCTCTGTAGTTATTTTAAAGTTCTTTAAAGTTATTTTAAAGGATCATAGATCCACACGGATCTCCTCTACAGAAGTTTATTCACTGGATTTTGAAAGAAGAAAAAAAGTATCTTGAAACCAAGTAATAAACATTAGATTCTCAGGTTCTGAATAATAAAAGAAAAATTAATCCCCTTCTCCGGGATTAACTGCAGCCTGCTGTCTCAAAATTTGGAAAATCAGTGTTAGGGCCCTAGTAGATTTAAACTCTCCAATGGTTTCCACTAAACTCACAATTAAATACAAAAACATGCTTACCACAACCTCAAAGGGCCTTAAGATCTGGCTCCAACCCACCTCTGCAATCTCATTCCCACTATGTGCAGGCACAAAGTTTTGATTAGTTATTAAAACTGTCAAGCTTGTCTTCAACTATAGCTTTGCACGTTATTTCCACTGCCTGGGGAGGGCTGGATCTTTAGGTCTTAGTTTAAATATATCTCCTCAAGGAAACCTTTCCTAACTACCTTATCTTTTCATTCGTTAAGGGACAGGAGTAAAATTAAGGTAACTAAGATTTACTGAGTAAGAAACACTGGGCAAGCTTTCACATGATTTCCATTTAATCTTCACAATAAACCTCAGAGATAGATACTATTCTTATATATGAGGAAAACAGATGCAGAGATTGAATAGCTGGTCCAAGGTCACATAGATAATACATAACAAAGCAAAGATTCGAGCCCAAAGTTGTCAAATCCCAAACCCACAATCTTTCTGCAGCACTATATTGCCTCTCTGTTTAAACAGAAACCATTTTACTAGGAGGAAATGCTTAATTAAATACAAAGCTACAAAAAGGACTGTAGTTTATATAAACTGACAGTCTGGATAATTAACTCTGTATTTGGAACCCTCATTTGGTATCTGTATTTCTTTTATATTACCAATTACCTAACTAGGATCATTAAAGGAACAACAGCTACTTCTCCTAAGACTCAAAGATTTCATAATATATATTTAAAATGCAGCTATTTCTCTTCTATACTTTATATATTTAGTATAATAAAGTAGTTAAATTACAGAATTTCTGAGTTTACTCCAAGGAGATCAGGTAATACATACTCAAAAATGGCAGGTTTTTGTTTTGTTTTTTTAATGAAGAGGCAAGATTTTTAACATTCTTAATTAAGGTTAATAAATTAGAACAATCCTGAGGCAAAGTTAATTTGCCCAAGTACTCTGGAAATATATCGTATTTTATCTTGGTTTCTTGCTGTTTACATACATGCCTAACTTTCTCAACCAGGGCTATAAAATTCCAGAAGGCAAGGTCTTTAACCTATACATATCCATAATAACTTGTGATGGATTGACTCAAAATATTTTTTTAAGATTTATTTAATCATCTGCAGAGAGACAGAGAGCATGCATACGAGTGGGATGAAGGTGAGGGGCAGAGGGAGAGAACCCCCAAGAAAACTCCCTGCTGAGCATGGAGCCCAGTGTGGGGCTCGATCCATGACCCTGAGGATCATGACCTGAGCTGAAACCAAAAGTTGGACGCTTAACCAACTGAGCCACCCAGCACCCCCTCAAAATATTTTTAAAATGCCATTTGAAAAAAAAAAATCAATTTTCTTTTATATTCCATGTTAGTTTTTAAATATATCCACAAATTCTTTAGTGTTCCTCCCATTAAAACATGAAGCCTAATTCCCCTCCCCTTAAGGGTGGGTTGACTCATGACTTTCTTTTAAGGAAAAGACTATGGCAGAAGTGACTGTATATGATTTCCAAGAATAGGTCATAAAAAAGGCACTTGTGGCTCCCTCTTTTGGATTACTCGCTGTAGGGTAAACTAGCAGCTACGCCCTGAGAACACACGAACAGCTTACAGAGAGATCCACATGGCTCAGGACTAAGATTTCCTGCCAATAGCCAGCGAGGACATAAAGCCTCCTAACAACAGTCTTTTGAGTGAGCCATCTTCCTGCCCCAAACAAGCCTTCATATGACTACAGCCTGGCCAACATCTTGACTACAATGTTATATTGACACTCTTGAGCCACAACGACCCTGCTCACTGGCTTCTGAATTTCTGGCCCACAAACCTGTGTGAGATAATAAATGGCCACTGTTGTTTTAAACTGCTAAGTTTGGGGGAAGGGGATTGTTTGTTATACAGTAGTAGATAATGAATTAAGAAATCTCAATTATGAAATTCCTCACATTGTTTCCATGAACATCTGCCTCAACCTTTTTCCCTTCCTGACACTCATCAGAATCTTGGGGATCAAGGTAGTTGTTTATTTAGAAAAGGCCCTGCCACACGATCCTGTCACACCTCTCCCTGATTAGACAATCACTGATAAAGAACATAATTATCTGAAAATTAAAGTATCCGTCAGATGTTGAGTAAAGTAGGTAAAATAAGAGTTTTTGCCAGACTTAGAACCCAGGCTCTACTTGGACTTCCTAACTGGGATGACTTACCTAACCTCAGGGGGATTCCTCCTACTTGCTCTTTCCCGTGAGTCCTATGAACAAACTTTCATAGCAGGGCAAGAGCCCCACCCAGAATTTTTACGGAAACTCTAATAAAGTGCCTAATTCCACATAAGACAAATTTTCAAAGTTTTGTCAGATAGTATAGAACAACTTAAATTACTACCCCTCTCACCAACACCCCCCACCCCGTTAAAAAAAAAAAAAACAACAATAGGAAGCATTTTCTGGTGCCACTTTTTTTTTTAAGATTTTATTTATTTATTTGAAAGAGAGAGAATGAGGGAGAGAGAGAGAGAGAGAACACATGAGGGGCGGAGGGTCAGAGGGAGAAGCAGACTCCCCGCTGAGCAGGGAGCCCGATGTGGGACTCGATCCTGGGACTCCAGGATCATGCATGACCTGAGCCGAAGGCAGTCGCTTAACCAACTAAGCCACCCAGGTGCCCCATAGTGCCACTTCTTTAAGATTAAGAGAAGCAAATAATCTCTCACACATGGCACATTCAAGTCTGTCCTGCTGTTCATAAGTTGCCAGGTTTATTCATGGCTAATAATCATGGAAAAGGAGATGACAGGTGTGTAGAGTCAAGCCATTTAGGATCACCTGGGCTCATTCCTCAGGCAAGTTTCCTAAGGAGCTGGAAGTAAGGAGAGCAACAGAGGGATGCAGTAAAGGAAGGATGACAGGAGACAGTCATTGAGCCCTAACACAAACCAAATTGTACTCTTATCTCACAGATTTCATCTCCCTGCCCCAATCATTCTTGTAAAGGTATCATTTAAATTTCCAAATTGCAAGAGGTGAATGAAAGCAACATTAAAGATGTACAAATCACAAAGTTATACTACTCACTTAAGTAAGTAAGTGAAGTTATACCACTTCACTTAAGTAAAATCCATCCTGCTGTTCAAATTCTATCTCCAAGTTAAACACCCAGACACATTTCTCTCCCACTTGAAACAAGTATCGTGCATCAGTTCATCACTGGGAAACTGCTTCTATTAAAGTATTGAACTGTTACTTAAAGTTATTGTTATTTCTTTTTTAGGCATTTATTTATATTGTGAAAATAAAACAAGCTCGCTACAAAAAATTTCAGAGTACAAAAAGTTATATTCTCCCACATCCAGACCTTAGTTCTATTTGCCAGAGCTAATGGTTATCAACAGTTTCTTGTGTGTCCATTCGATTAGAAATTATTAACTTTTCAAATGCTTGTGTTCTATTTCCTTCTGAAGGAAGGAACCATGCTTTATATTTATTTGTACCCCACCCAGCACATTGCATATAGTAGAAAATAAGTATTTGTGGATTTAACTGTGACTTACAAAGTACCTGCTGTTCATTTATTTCTAAAATTAACAATTCCAGTAAACAAACTTTGCTTGTTTACATACATTTCATGTAACTTGAATAAATCTACAAAAATCATGTCATAGCACCAACAAGATAAACAGAACAAAAAATATAAGATACATGTTTAAATACAATAACGTATTTGAAGTATTTGATCCTTCTGGAAAAAAAAATCGTATGTGTCCTACATGACATCTTACTGCAGTAACAATCTGCATATCTGAAGGTAAATTATATAGTAATTTATGTTACCATTCATGACCTAATCACTTTCAGGTTAGAAACACTAACAAGCTTACACATCTGACTTCAAGCCAGAGAAGATCAGAAAGAAATAAGAAGAGGGATGAAAACAGATATGCTACTTGATAGTAAGTTTGGGGGTTTTTTCCCCCACTGTGTAGATTTTTACTAAATCACTTTGACAGACATTCAGAGTTTAGATGCAAACATTCATAGGTGGCATCCAATTGTTTAAAATGACCCAGTGGATTATTCAGTATGTTAGGGAGAATATAAATTTGGCTATTGACATAGAGACTCAGGATGGCTTAGTTGAGATAGAAGTGTGTCTCTCATTCCTAACAGTCCTTGTGTAAATGGTCCAGGGCTGGTGTGGCAGCTCTATGGTGTTGTTTCTGAGTACTTGTCCAGCCACAGTAGTGAGTTTTGTGAGGTTTTTTTAAAGCCTCGAAATGAGGAAAGAATAATTGGAAGAGCAGATATAAAGACTCAAAAAAAAAAAATAGCCAAATCAAGATTTTAAAAATAGGGATGAACAGTCTTACCATGTCAAAACCCACCAAGGACACTGTAGAAGCATGCAATTGTTGATTTTTATAAAGATGTCGAAGTAACGAAGCATAGCGATTAAGAGTTCAAGCTATATGGTCAGAATGCCCAAAATTCACAGTAACATTCTGCCACTCACAATTCATGTGACATTGGGCAGATTAAAATTGTTTTACTTCCCTGGGGATAACTTGCCTAATCCTTAGTCTAAAGATACAAATATCTAATTTGTGAGCTTATGAGGAAATAAGATAATTGATATAAAATGTTCAACTTAATGCCACCACATTTCTGGAAAAACCACCACCACCACCACCACACCCTACCAACAGTTATAAAGAGAATGTTAAATTAAATACTGTATATGCTTTCTAAGAGGGCAAGAAAATGAATTTGAATATTCCCATCCAAAAAGCTTGACACTTAATAGGTTATACTCTTATTATCTGCATATTTAATTATACAAATTAATCTAATAACCTAACAAAATCAAATTACAAGTATTATTTTTTAAGTGTAAGGAAGAAGGAAGGGACGAAAACAAAAAGGAACAAACACTTATATGACAAGAAAAGCAAAGTCAGAAGACCAAGATTAGTATTTGATTATATCTGCCCAGTAAGGTAGAGAAAAAAATCTTTAGCCTTGGGGTTTTTCCTCCAAAGGTAACATCACAAGACTGGAACCAAATCAGATATAGTAGATGTGACATATAGCTTTTTGATATTTCCCATATGATAAACTATTCAGGTTGATAACACTGTAGTCAAGAGAGCATTCAACATTTGACTTATATAAAATATACATAAATTAAGAATGATTCTCTTGGGGTGCCTGGATGGCTCAGTTGTTAAGCGTCTGCCTTCAGCTCAGGTCATGATCTCAGGGTCCTGGGATCAAGCCCCACATGGGCTCCCTGCTCCGTGGGAAGCCTGCTTCTCCCTCTCCCACTCCTGCTTGTGTTCCTGCTCTCGCTGTGTCTCTCTCTGTCAAATAAATTAAAATTAAAATTAAAAATCTTAAAAAAAAAAAAAAAAAGAATGGAGGGGCGCCTGGGTGGCTCAGTTGTTAGGCATTTGCCTTCAGCTCAGGTCATGGGCCTAGGGTCCTGGGATCGAGCCCCGCATCGGGCTCCCTGCTCTGCGGGAAGCCTGCTTCTCCCTCTCCCACTCCTGCTTGTGTTCCCTCTCTCGCTGTCTCTCTCTCTGTCAAATAAATAAAATCTTTAAAAAAAAAAAAAAAAAAAAGAATGGATTCTCTCACACAGAGGTGATGTGATTAAAGTTCCATAGGATTATTTTAGGAAATAAAAAATGCTCTTCCACATACCAAAATAATAGGGGGTGCCCAGGAGAATATTTAAAGGCAACTTAACATAAAACAGAAAACTAAGCATTTTTCTTTCAACTTTCATCCTCTGAAAATTGTATGAGTCAGCTTGAGATTCTCTCTTCTCCCTCTAACTCTGCCTTTCTCCCTGCTGGCACTCTCTCTCAATCAATCAATCAATCAATCTTTAAAAAAAGGACAAGCAGGGCGCCTGGGTGGCTCAGTTGGTTAAGCGACTGCCTTCGGCTCAGGTCATGATCCTGGAGTCCCTGGATCGAGTCCCGCGTCGGGCTCCCTGCTCGGCGGGGAGTCTGCTTCTCCCTCTGACCCTCCCCCCTCTCATGTGCTCTCTCTCATTCTCTCTCTTTCAAATGAATAAATAAAATCTTTAAAAAATAAAAAATAAAAAATAAAAGGACAAGCCATAGACTGAGAAAATATCTTAAAATCATGTCTTCATAAAGATCTCATATTCTGAATATATAAGGAATTTATACAACTCAGTAAGATAAACAACCCATTTTTAAAAATGGGCCAAGGATATGAATTGACATTTTGCTTAAAAAGATATAGCAATGTAGGGGCACCTGGGTGGCTCAGTCGGTTAAGTGTCTGACTCTTGGTTTCAACACAGGTCCTGATCTCACGGTTGTGGGATGGAGCCCCAGGTGTGGCTCTGTGCTCAGTGCAAAGTCTTCTTTCGATTCTCTCTCCCTCTCACTCACTCTCTCTCTCAAATAAATAAAGTCTTTAAAAAAAAAAAAGATACAGCAATGTAATATGCACAGTGAAAAGGTACTCAACATCATCAGTAACCAAGAAAATGCAAATTAAAACCACAATGAGATAGATACATTTCTGACCCACTAGGATGGCTACATAAAACACACACACAAATCAATGTTGGGGAAGATGTGGAGAAATTGAAGTCTCATATATTGCTGGTGGAAATGTAGAATGGCACATAGAAAACAGTTTGGCATTTCTGAAAAGGTTAAACACGGAGTTACCACATGACCTATCCCTTCCACTCCTAGATATATACCCAAGAGAACTGAAAACATAATATCACAAAAACTTATACATGACTGTTCAAAGCAGTATGATTCATAGTAGCCAAAAAGTAGAAACACAAATGTCCATCAATTAACGGATGGATAAACTAAGTGATGATATTATTCAGCCATAAAAAGAAATGAGGTACGGATTCATAGCTACAACATGGATGAATTTTGCAAACATGGTGAAAAAGAATGAAGGGGGAAATCGGAGGGGGAGAGGAACCATGAGAGACTATGGACTCTGAAAAACAAACTGAGGGTTCTAGAGGGGAAGGGGGTGGGAGGATGGGTTAGCCTGGTGATGGGTATTAAAGAGGGCACGTACTAAATGGAGCACTGGGTGTTATACGCAAACAATGAATCATGGAACACTACATCAAAAACTAATGATGTAATGTATGGTGATTAACATAACAATAAAAAACTATAATAAAAAAAGAAAACATGGTGAAAGAAACCAACCACATATTATATGATTCCATTTATATGAAATGTCCAGAAAAGGCAAATTTAGACAGTTAGAAGGTAGATGAATGGTTGTCTACAACTGGGAACGGGAATTAACTGCAAACGCTGATGGAAATGTTCTCAAATTGGACTGAAGTGATAGTTGCACAGCCTATAAATTTACTAAAAATCAGTGAATTTTATAGAAAGTAAATTACACCTTAATAAAGCCTGTTAACCAACAAAAGACATACAAAAAAATGTACAGAGCATTATGTTCCAAATCACATAAAATGATTCTCTTCTTTGTATTATAATGTTACCAGTTTGAGATACTGAGTAACTCAATCCTCACAACAAGCTATCAGGTAGATTTCTATTATTATCTCCTTATCACAGACCAGGAAACTGAGACAAGGAGATTAAGTAACTTGCTATTCAGTTAATAAACTGCAGAACCAGGATTGGAACTCTAGTTTTATCTGACTTCAAATAACCAAAATTGATACGTCCTTCATTTTTTTATAATGCAATAAGCATTCCCTATATGGACCAGTGTTTTTAATTCTGAGGTTTTCAAAGGGAAAGAAATTCTTTAGATCACTGAAAAGAGGATAAATACCTAGTTAGTGTTATAGAAAATACACTTCATCAGGGTCAGAAGGCCTGAATGGTAAATGCTATGTAAAAATGAAGGAACTGAACTAGACTATCTCTAAAGTCCCTTTCAATTTTTTTCCACAAAACGAAGTATCTTCCAAAGAAAAGAGAGGCATTTGCACCACTTAGTAATGTAGCCACTACAGCAACCATTTGCTCCCTCCTAATTTTTTATAAGCTGTACTGAGTGGGGCAGAGGCCCTGCTCTCTATCTGACCCTCTTTTCCACTAGTCCTTCATTGAGACTTCTAGTCTTTTTTTTTTTTTTTTTTTTTTTAAGTAAACTCTACCAACATGGGGCTCAAACTCAGCATGCTCTACTGCCTGAGGCAGCCAGGAGCGGAGCAAACTTCTCTTCTTTAGAAACAAAGTAACAATAACAAGATGCAATTTAAGTTATGTGTAACTATCCTGATAGAGACTGCAAGAGAAATGCATCTATGGGCTAGGGAAGCACGGGCATGAAAGGTCTAGATTCTACACTAAGTATTAAGGGAAAACAAACAAAACAAAATACTAACCGCCTTACAAAAATCACGACTGTAGGAATATATCTCTAGCCTAAAAGTCACAAAGTTACAAAATATAATGTTCATTCCGTTTCATCTGTAAGTCTTGAGTTTCATTTCTAGCAGGTATGTATCTCAATTTAAGTTCCAAAAAGAGGTGTTCTTCCCAAATAATCTATCCTTGAAATTTTAAAAATCAGAGAAGCACTATCAATGACACAAAGGAATGCTATATCATTTTTATTTACCATTTAGGGGATGGAAAAATTAATGCTTTTCTTGCTATTCCCACAGGAAAAGGGGGACTACCACTTCCTTGTGCTTGTAAATGCTTCCATTTCAGAACAGAAAGCACTTTTTTCATGCTAATTTTTAAGAGGCTATATAACTCACTAAAATTTAAGAATAATTCAAACCAAGAGAAAACACTAAACTTAAACATACTTAAACATACTATCATTAAGTACTGGATAACAGTGATAGAATGAAATTGCTTTTAAAACATGAATAATCTTGGTAAGTTTCTATCTTCAAACCACTGTATCTTCCTATCTGTGACACATTCTGGAAATAATAAAATTAATCAAAGGAGAATAGACTCAATCTATAATCTGTGGGTCACAATATGACTGAGGGGAAAAGAAGCTATACAATGAAGACCAAAGAATGAAAAACAGTCTTAATCTTCTAGCTGCTCCAAGTGGATGTTTGCTTCCCTGGTACTGCAGGCCAGGCCTCTATCAAACCACCGAGTCAGTTTTACTCAGACAGTCATGAGGAAGCAGACTGCACATGACAGCATGCTGTGTAATGCATGACACACCATTTCTGAGCACAGACCTGAAGCATTAAAACAATGTTCACAAAAGTCATTTATAAGATTGAACAACTGCAACTGTGCCTGTCTCTTCCATCTCTCCACTATCTCCCATGGGTTAAAAAAACAACTTTCAAGGGGTAATGAAAGTCGAAATCCCTGAAAAAGGCAGCTAAGTTATAAAATATACATACTCTTAAAGCTTTCCTACATTTTTATTTAAATAAACTAAAAACAGGGCCACCTGGGTGGCTCACTCGGTTAAGCGTCTGCCTTCGGCTCCAGTCATGATCTCAGGGTCCTGGGATTGAGCCCCAAGTCAGGCTCTGTACTCAGCAGGGAGTTGGCTTGTCTCTCTCCCTCTCCCTCTGCTCCTCCTCCTGCTTGTGCTCACTCTCTCTCTCACAAACGAATAAATAAAATCTTTTTTAAAAGAAACAAACTAAAAATGAGAGAATTTTGATAAACTAGTCAACATAACTGCATACACATGGCTAAATTCTTTTAAAATGAACAAAATATACTGAGATGCCTGGGTGGCTCAGTCAGTTAAGCATCTGGCTCTTGATCTCAGCTCAGGTCTTGATCTCAGGGTTGTGAGTTCAAGCCCCCTGTGGAGCCTAGTTAAAATAAAATAAATAAAATAAAATAAAAAGTACTGCCTAAAAGAATGGTGTTTCTTTCAATCCTATTCAGAGTGCACATGCACAGTGCAGAGCCCAACCTAGCAGCTCACAACACTGCCAGAGTCTAAAATTCTGACTCTGTATTGCTGTGCTCATCTAGTCAACTAAATTGCACCCAACTTCCTACTTACTCCTATTTATTTATAGTTTACAGCCTTGGGGAAAAAAAAAAAAAAAAATATATATATATATATATATATATATATATATATATATATACATGAGGTTGAGACTTGTCACCTTGACTAGACAATAGACTATTTGAGGGCAGGAACCATGTCTTCTACCTTCTAGTGTAACAGGGTAAGAGCACAGGCTCTGGAGCCATACTACCTGGATTCATTTTCATCCTCCACCATTTGCTTTGTGACCTTGACGAAGTTATTTACCATCTCTATGCCTCAGCTTTCTCATCTGCAAAATGAGGATAAAAGCATATGGTGGTTGTAAAAATTACATGAGTGATAAATTCTGAACATCTAAAACAGTGTCTTGCACACAGTATACATTACAAAATATTAGTTATTATAACTACCTGTATCCCCGACAATACCTAGCATCAAGCCCTGCTCCTTTAGTAGGTGTTCAAGTATTTGCCAATTGGCTACAAAATGTACAACTGTATCAGCAGTACAATTTCTCTCATTACCACCATATAATTTATGAACAATGAAGTCTCTACTGTTCAAGAACACCTTCTTGGGGTACATGGCGGGCTCAGTTGGGAGTGTGCAACTCTTGATCTCGAGGTTATGGGTTTGAGTCCCATGTTAGGTGTAGAGATTCCTTAAAATAAAATCTTAAGGGGCACCTGGGTGGCTCAGTCGTTAAGCGTCTGCCTTCAGCTCAAGTCATGATCCCAGGGTCCTGGGATCGAGCCCCGCATCGGGCTCCCTGCTCAGCGGGAGGCCTGCTTCTCCCTCTCCTACTCCCCCTGCTTGTGTTCCCTCTCTCGCTGTGTCTCTCTCTGTCAAATAAATATATAAAATCTTAAAAAAATAAAAATAATAAAATCTTTAAAAAAATACCTTCTTTATGGAGCACCTACTTGGCTCAGTCATTAAGCGTTTGCCTTCGGCTCAGGTCATGATCCCAACGTCCTGGGATGGAGCCCCGCATCGGGCTCCCTGCTCCGCGGGAAGCCTGCTTCTCCCTCTCCCACTCCCCCTGCTTGTGTTCCCTCTCTCGCTGTGTCTCTCTCTGTCAAATAAATAAAATCTTCAAAAAAAAAAATACCTTCTTTAATTCTTCAAAATGTTTTTCTCAATTAATCTAAAATGTAGCATCCCTACTTTCCAATCTAGTGCTAGAGTACTTTCCTTACATAGCTTTTAATAGCAAACTACTATGATAGAAAATGTTAAATATGTTATGTTTTTGCTGTAGTAGGGAGATTACACATGACCCAATGCAATATCTTTGTGGCTCCAAATCACAAGACCATAAAGTTCCTAAGAATTTAAACTCATGGGATGTTTGCAAAGAATGACTAGTCACAGCAAAACTTTGCAGTGGGGCGGGAGAGACGTGAGAAAAATCATTTGTTTAGTAATAGAACTAGAATCACAGCTTTTGAAAACTAGTGAGTAAGATATACCCCCAGTGAAGAGGATGCAGATATATGTATGCTGGGAGAGTTTGAGGAGGAGGAATTGGAAAATAACCACTAAAGCACAGAACAGATTCTTCAGTTGTTTGTTCTGCATCTGTTCAACAGTCCCAGCTACTAAATATGAGAGAGCAGGAATCCTAGGACAATCCAATTTTAAGCTAGTTAAAATATCACATACATTATCAGAATGAGAAAGTTCATATATATTCTTGTGAAAAATAGTTTTAAGTTCTTAATCTCAAAAGCAAAACAAAATGAGATACTTGCAGAGACATTTTCCATTATATATATATATATGTATATAAACTTGTGGTATTAAAACCACAATGAGATGCCACTTCATACCCAATAGAAGGCTATTATCAAAATAACAGAAATAACAAGCATTGGCAAGGTTGTGGAGAAACCGGAACCCTGTGCATTGCTGGTGAGAATGTAAAACGGTGGAAAACACTATGGAGATTCTTCAAAAACTTAAATACAAAATTAATGTATGATTCAGCAATTTCACTTCTGGGTAGATACCCAAATGAACTAAATGCAAGGACTCAAACAGGTATGTGTACACCAATGTTCACACAAGCATTACAATAGTCAAAAGGTAGAAGCAACCGAAGTGTCCACTGACAGATGAATGGAGGAACAAATGTAGTCTCTACATACACTGGAATATTATTCCGTTTTAAAAAGGAAGGACATTTTGACACATGCTACATACAATAAGGATGAACCTTGAAGACATTATGCTAAGTGAAATAAGGCAGTCCACAAAAGGACAAATATTGTATGGTTCCATTTATAAGAGGTACCTAGAAGAGTCAAATTCATAAGCATAGAAAATAGAATGTGGGGCGCCTGGGTGGCTCAGTTGGTTAAGCGACTGCCTTCAGCTTGGGTCATGATCCTGGAATCCCGGGATCGAGTCCCACGTTGGGCTCCCTGCTCGGTGGGGAGTCTGCTTCTCCCTCTGACCCTCCTCCTTCTCATGCTGTCTTTCATTCTCTCTCGCAAATAAATAAAATCTTAAAAAAAAAAAAAAAGAAAATAGAATGTGGTTGCCAAGGCTGGCAAGAGGAAGAATAGGGAATTACTGTTTAATGAGTACAGGGTTTCAGTTTAAAAAGATGAAAAAGTAGAGGCGCCTGGGTGGCTCAGTCGGTTAAGTGCCTACCTTTGGCTCAGGTCATGATCTCCAGGTCCTGGGATCAAGCCCTACGTCCAGCTCCCTGCTCAGCGGGGAGTCTGCTTCTCTCCCTCTCTCTCCCTCTGCCCCTCCCCACTGCTCATTCTCTCTCTCTCAAGTAAAGTAAAAAAAAGAAGAAGAAGAAGAAGATGATGATGAAAACGTTCTATGGAAGTATGCTGGTGATGGTTGCACAATTGTGTGAATGTACTTAATGCCACTGAACTGTACACCTAAAAATGGTTAAAATGATAAATTCTGTTATATTTTACTATAATTTATTTTATTTTACTATGACCAACTTAAACATTTCTGCTTTCACAAGATTCTTAATAAGTATTCAATATGTAAGACAACAACTGACCATCTAATTAGAGTTTTAAAAAAAAGTTTCTAGTTTTATCCTCCAAATTTACATTTTTCTTTTTTTTTCTTTTTAAGTAGGCTCCATGCCCAGTGTGGACCCCAATGCAGGACCTGAAGTCACAACACTGAGATCAAGACCTGAGCTGAGCTCAAGAATTGGACGCTTAACTGATTGAACCACCCAGGGGCCCCACATTTTCTTTTTTTTTTTCAAATATTTATTTATTTATATTACAGAGAGAGTGTGTGTGTGCGCACAACCAGGGTGAGGGGCAGAGGGAGAAAGAGAGATTCCTCAAGCAGACTCCCTGCTGAGCATGGAGCCTGACGCGGAAACTCGATTCCAGGACCCTGAGATCATGACCTGAGCTGAAATCAAGATGCGTAACCAACTGAGCCATCCAGGCACCGCCCTCCCACTACACATTTTATTTCTAAAGACAAAGGATTAATTTTATCATGGCAATACCCTAGGAATAACCAAAGAGACAGCAAAAAACTGAAAAATGGTCTATCATAATATAAATAGTTCTTTGGGAACTTACCTTACAAATCACAGTAACCAGACAGAGGTGGCAGTTTCCACACAGTGTGAACTCGAAAGTAATCTCCTATATATACTGAACTAGCAAATGTAACACCAAACATGATGATAATGCATTCTAATGCATGTTAAATTATTGTTTTTCAAATATCTTTTATTTCTACTTAATAAAATCATTCTCCACCACTTTAATACTGAAAAAAAATTAAGTAAAATCTGTGTTCACCAGTGTGACTGACCATAAAACTGGGTGAAATTATAACTGCTAACTGCTGTTTTCTACATCCATAGAAAGCTTCAAGGTGCTGAATTTTCTACAAGATTTATGAAAAACTCCATGTCTAGTTATTAGATTCCTGACAGAGGTAAATAAGTATATATGCTACATTGCTTATGAAGAGATACCATCCCAATGCCTTATGAAAAAAACCTAGGGAAAACTTTTAGGTAAGGTAGTAAGAATATAGGTCCAACAATCCTCACTAATGATATTTAAATTTCCCCTGATAATAAAGCAAAAATGATCTGAAATGTGGTACACATAAATATTTAATGCCACAAGACTTGGCTAAAATGTTACGTACCCACTAAAGAGGAAATTAGGTTGAAGGAAGCATTTGGGGTGACCAGAACTTTCTTAACATACTTTTTCTAATTAACATTCGGGCATCAATTCCCCCAGGATATTTCTATTACTGGCTAAAAAAGGTAGGCAATAACTTCTCAAACCTAAAACGTAACATTCTAAACTCCAGTTTTTTTTCTTGTCTCCCATAGCACTTCCCTAATACTGAATTAAAATGATGGTACATGAACAGAAATATGTTTATGCCACCCAGGTACCCTGAGAGGGCAATTCTAAAAGAGAGGCTGGGGCACCTGGGTGGTGCAGTCAGTTAAGCATCTGACTCTTGATTTCAGCTCTGGTTGTGATCTCAGGGCCATGGGACCAAACCTCAAGTCATGTTCCCTCAGCAGGGAGTCTGCTTCTCTCCCTCTCCCTCTGCCCCTCCCCTGACTTGTGCTTGCTCTCTCTCTCAAATAAATTTTTAAAAAAAAAAAAAAAAAGAGGTTATTGTCTTATGCAGCACACATCTAATAGGCTATCACACATAAAATAGAAATAACCCATTTTCTTATTAAAGATTTTTCTGAAACTGTTGAAAGAAAACTTATGTTTTATCAAAATATCTGCAAAATAAACACCCTTATGAAAGAGTAACCTAACAATACTATCATGACAATCTACCCAGCTACTCATTTACAAAAACATTTGCCTCTTGTCCACGGAACTCTTAGGTGCAGGGAATATGGTCTATAAACCAAATCATATTTTTAAAAACTTGTTTCATTAAGGCATGGTTTCTCAACCTAGGCACTACTGATATTTGCAGCAGGACAATCCCCTGTCATAGGGCCTGTCCTGGGCAATGTAGAAAGTGTAGCAAGACTCTGACCTCCTCTACTAGAGACTAGTGGCTCCCCTCCCTCCACCCCAGACATGACACCCAAAAACGTCTCTAGACATGACCAAATGTCCCCAGGGGGGGCAAAATTAACCCAGCTTAAGAACCATTGCTCTAAGGATTAAACAACCTTGGCAGCACTTCAGACTTTCCTTTCTCCCTACTCATAATTTAATAAATATTAACTACTTTCCTTCCAGTGATTTTCAAATTTTATACCCAAAGCCTTTGAGTACCCAGAAGTACCTCAGGAGCACCCATGGATATAACCTGAGCAAGTCCACTTTCATTTTTTCTGGGGTTCTGGGTATTTTCCTTGAAGGGGTGGGGGGAATTTGAAAATCCTGACATAAACATATCATAATGCAAAATTTCATATACCATTAAATAAAAAATTTCATTTTTTCCCCCCTCCTTTCTCTTTTTATATTTTAAATCAAGGCCAATTTTGGAAAAACAGACAGGTGGAAGAACATTGGAAATGAGAGGGTATATAGCGAAGGGGGGACCAGAAGGCAAGTTGAATGTGCAGCTTATTTGTATTTCTTCAGCCCAACAGGAACTGAAATGTAGTCTTTAGAAGACTTACAGTACTTTCTACCCTGCTTAAACAAACATCAGATGTTCAAAGCCCTGAATTATTAAAGTTGAAGTCCAAGTTGCATCCTCAGGAGGAACCGAAAAATTAAATTAATGCTGAAATTATATGTTAGCTTTGTTTTAAACCTCTAAAAAGCTATTTGATTCTTTTTCTCCCCCAAGTGATAAAATTTTTTTCCAGTTTTACTGAGAAATAATTGACATATATCACTATATAAGGTGTACAACATATTTGGTTCTTAAAATGAAAATAGATACTCTTGTTCTTCCCTGCCTTCAAAGATCTCCTAATTCAACCATTTTAAACAGGAGAGCAATATGTGTAACATATTGAATCTTCTGTAAAAGGTTTCAAATTTTAATATGCAACCAAATTACTTAGGTGCTTGTTAAAATATACACCTTAGCCATAGCTCCTGCAGATTTTGATTAGTGGGAGATGGGGGTAGGAAAGATCCAGTGATCTGCATTTTAAAAAGCATTCCCAGTGATTCTTATATAGATGGTCTAAAAAACTCATTTTTAATAACACTAGTTGACATGTTGAATTTGGCACCAATGTTATATGTTATAAAATTCTAGCATTCTCTATCAGACTATACCATATTTGGTATTTATTACCACTAGCCTCTGGTCAACTCAACTAAGATCTAAAAATAAAAATAAAATTTGAATACTATGCAATTAAATGGTCCAGAGTAATGTGTGAGCAAAGAAATAGAAAGTAAATACTACAGATTTTTTATGATCAATAGCTAGACTATAAAATCTGACAAATCTGTATCATTAATTCTTCACTAATGTAAAAACTACACTTATCCCAGCTATAATTTTACATAAGATATGCCAAAAAAAATAAATAAAACTTTACTGGTTATAAAAATCCTAGCTCTCCAATAATGGTTTTTCATGCACCACAAATATACCTGCCTCTAACAAATAGTACAGTCAGTTCATGAATCAGTCATTTTGATTCATTTTGTTCCTGCATACACGTTAGGATGACATGCTAGGATGTCAACAGAAAAATGACTTCTCAGGTCATTTTTGACATCCGATCATTTTTCCTGCATTCCGACTACAGTCTTCGTTCCTGAGGACATGAAAATATTATTTAAGCAAATGGCCATGCCAATTTCATAGTCTCCATTTTTTACTTCAGCACAGTTAAAGCAGACAGCATCATTTTCTTTTTGACTTAATGTGCCTTCCAAAATACTCTATTTTTTCAACTCTGATGTCAGTTTTAGAAAACTGATGAGCGGTCCCATACTTATCTATTTTTTCTTATACCAGACAAAAATAGGATTGCTGATAAAGCACACTAATGTTTTCACACTTCACCTAACATTCCAAACCCATTCAGTTCAACATTTCATGAGTCTCAGACTGATGGCACATTTAGTCATTGATTTTTTTTTTCAGGAGTAGCAACAGGAATCAGCTCCATAGATTCCATGCTCCTTTAGGAAGACTCAGGGTACCCTTTGTTTTCAAGACAGAATACCATTAAAAAAATGAGGCAGGGGCGCCTGGGTGGCTCAGTCATTAAGCATCTGCCTTCGGCTCAGGTCCTGATCTCAGGGTCCTGGGATCGAGCACCGCATCAGGCTCCCTGCTCGGCGGGAAGCCTGCTTCCCCCTCTCCCACTCCCTCTGCTTGTGTTCCTCTCTCGCTGTGTCTCTGTCAAATAAATAAATAAAATCTTTTAAAAAATTAAAAAAAAAAAATGAGGCAATCCTAGAGCAAGGCTTAGCTTTTAAAAAGCATCTATCTCCAAAAGTTTCCAAAGAAACCCAGAAATGAAAAACAGTATCAGGAAGACTAAACCAAAAATGGGGTAAGGTTAATGAAAAATGCTAATGATAAAAGAGCAGAGCTGAGGTTTCTGCTTTTGTTTGTTTGTTTTAAGCTATGTACACAGAAACATGAACAAAGCAGAGAAAGGTTTAAGGTTTGGGGGGGGAAGAGTATAATGACAACAAATGACAAAGAGAAAGCAAAACTACTTGATTTCTATTAGCAGAAAGTAGATCCAACACTGAACTGGGGTCTCTAACTATGAGCAAAGTCACAACCTGTTTTAGACCCAGTTTTCTTACCTATAACTATTTATTTCATAAAATTGTTATGAGGAACATGAAGGGAAATGTATATCACACATGTCCAAGAGCTACACAAATATAAATTTTTAATCCTTTAGTGAACAAAATACATTTTTTTATAAAGGAACATTAAGAGGAAATTGGAGGGTGCCTGGGTGGCTCAGTTGTTAAGCGTCTGCCTTCAGCTCAGGTCATGATCCCAGGGTCCTGGGAGAGAGCCCCGCATCTGGCTGCCTGCTCGTCAGGAAGCCTGCTTCTCCCTCTCCCACTCCCCCTGCTTGTGTTCCCTCTCTCACTGTCTCTCTCTCTCTGGCAAATAAATAAATAAAATCTTTAAAAAAAAAGAGGAAATTGGAAAAAGATTAAAAAATGTATTCACAAAATTTTAGAAGGTGATCTTATATAAAGAAAATATCATACTGATTTTCAAAAAGCAGTTAGGGATAAGTCTTAGGAACTAGAGACCAGTAAGTCTGATGACACTCACCTGGAAAAACTTGAAAATGTATTATGAAACACATGATTTGTGAAAACTTGGGGAAAAGGAGGTTGCTGGGATCCTGCTTTGATTATCCGTTAACACTTTGAAAGAATCATATTGTCATATTCCAAATTTTAATTGGGTTTTATTTATAAGATTTTGCTACTTCCTTCACTGAGGTGTATTTTATTTTTAAACATAAGTAAATCTATTTTAAAATGCAGGTTTACAAGTTACTTAGAAGACTCATTTAAGGACTTTTTTAACTAACATATGAAAACATCATACAGGGGCGCCTGGGTGGCTCAGTCGTTAAGCATCTGCCTTCGGCTCAGGTCATGATCCCAGGGTTCTGGGATCGAGCCCTGCATTGGGCTCCCTGTTCAGCGGGAAGCCTGCTTCTCCCTCTCCCACCCCCCCCCCAATTTGTGTTCCCTCTCTCACTGTGTGTCTGTCAAATAAATAAATAAAATCTTAAAGAAGAAAAAGAAAACATCATACAGTACTTAATCAGAATGGGTTAGAGTTGAGTTCATCTCAGAAACTTAAACTGAGTGAGATATTACCACGTAAAGCTACTCTGGTCAAATCATCAAAAAGATTATGATTTAACCAGTATCAGTTACTTTATTTCTCAAAGACTTCCAGTTAACTCTACTAAAGAAAGTAAAAAAGATTATTTTGACCTTTAAAAACACAAAACAGGGATGACTGGGTGCTCAGTTGGTTAAGTATCTGCCTTCAGCTCAGGTCATGATTCCAGAGTCCTGGGATTGAGTAGCACATCGGGCTCCTTGCTTGGCGGGGAGCCTGCTTCTCCCTCTGCCTGCCGCTTCCCCTGCTTGTGCTCTCTCTCTCTGACAAATAAATAAATAAAATCCTTAAAAAAAAAAGAGAGAGAGAGAACACAAAATAGTCTCATTCCAAGGTCTTCAAAAGTATCCTTCAATATACGGCATGGCTCTGCAAAATGAGAACAATAATACTTTACCTCTGGGCGCCTGGGTGTCTCAGTTGGTTAAGCGACTGTCTTCGGCTCAGGTCATGATCCTGGAGTCCCTGGATCGAGTCCTGCATCGGGCTCCCTGCTCAGCGGGGAGTCTGCTTCTCCCTCTGACCCTCCCCGCTCTTGTGTGTTCGCTCTCTCTCATTCTCTCTCTAATAAATAAATAAAATCTTTAAAAAAAAAATACCTCTAACAGGACTGTTATGAGATCAGATTGAGACATATTATGTGTGAATATGTTTTGAATGGTTAATAAGTCCTATACAAAGGTTAGGCATTATATTAGCCTATGCTTAGCTCATCAACTGCAGACTGATGAATTAAACCGATAATGATAAAAATTAACAACCTGTTTTGTTAAGAAACTTTCAACAAAAGTATTCATATTTTTAAAAAGTATTATTTAACTGAAGTATTTATTTAAAAAGTTATAAAGTTTAATAATGGTTAATGATCTAAATAATGGACTCAGAGAAGACCTTTCTACTTCGGGCACCAGGGTGGCTCAGTCGTTAAGCGTCTGCCTTTGGCTCAGGTCATGATCTCAGGGTCCTGGGTTCGGGTCCCATCGGGCTCCCTGCTCGTCAGGAAGCCTGCTTCTCCCTCTCCCACTCCCCCTGCTTGTGTTCCTGCTCTCGCTATCTCTCTGTCACATAAATAAATAAAATCTTTAAAGAAAAAAAAAAAAAAGACCTTTCTACCATTATATTACTCTAATGAATTCTTCTTGTATGTTGATACCCTAATGTACACAAGACTTTTAATTTACTGAAATAGTATACTCCCTCATGGAACCCACACCTTCATAAGGCCATAGTGTGTGTTCATTTAAGAAACAGTTACTGTTAGTTATGAAACTATCAAAATGAACAACACTCCCTTTCAATAAGCAGTTTTCAAAACAATAAGGAAACATACACAAATAAGTAGAACACAAGTTAGATGATGAAAAGTTCCATAACAGAAATATAAACAAAGTTTAATAGAAGTTTAAAGAAGGCAAAAGTTTTGTTTTGTTTTTTTTTTTAACATTCTATTTATTTAACAGAGAGAGAGATAGCCAGAGCAGGAACACAAGCAGGGGGAGTGGGAGAGGTTCCCGCTGAGCAGGGAGCCTGATGCAGGGCTCGATCCCAGGACCCTGGGATCATGATCTGAGCCAAAGGCAGATGCTTAAAGACCCTCCCACCCAAGCGCCCCACAAAAGTTATTTCTAGCTATAGGGGAAAGTAGATAAAGAAATGTCAGGAAAGACTTCAAGAAAGAAGTCATATTTGTGCTGGGTCCTAAAGGATGCCTAGGATTTGGAAAAATCCCTAAATAAAATACATATTTCTCTGAAAGAAAAAAGGCTTCCAGTTCACTAGGGGAAAAAACTTGTATCTTAGTAAATAGTACCAACATCCCTCCAGTCTTTCTTCACCATTAAACTAGAAGTTACCCTTGACATATCTCCCCATACCGAGTGTCCCATATCTAATCCTTCACCAAATCTTATCCATTTTAACCTCCTAAATATCTCCTAAGTCTGTCCACTTCTCTCTTCTCCACTAGCCCATCATCTCCCTAGCCCAAATTACCATCCTCTCTTGCCTAAAATGCAATAACCTTCTGACTGGTCTCTCTGCTGCACACCAATCTATGGAACCTCTCCACCTGGAACTTCACCCATTCCTAATACCTTTCACCTAGTTAACTCCCATTCACCCTTTAGATCTCAGTCACTTCCTCAAGAAAGCCCTTTCCATTCTCCCAAATTGAATTAGATCATTTAGTTATACACACTCAGGACAGACACCATGTACTTTCATATACAGTATTTGTAAGATTATAATTATATATTTATTCTGTGTTTGATTAATAATTACTTCCCTGACCAAACTATAATCACTATTAGGAGAGGGCCCATAAATAATTTTGCCTTAGGAGGTGCCTAGGTGGCACAGTTGGTTAAGCTTCTGACTCTTGGTTTTGGCTCAGGTTGTGATCTCAGGGTGGTGAGATCAAGTCCCGGGTCAGGCTCTGCGCTTAGCAGGGAGTCTGCTTAAGATTCTCTTCTCCATCTGCCCCTCCCCCTGTGCTTGCTTATTTGCTTGCTTGCTCTCTCTCTCTCTTCCCCCCTTCTCTAAAATAAATAAATAAATCCTTAAAAAATAATAATTTTGCCGCCTTAGGTTAGACCTGCCAACATACATATTTGTTCCTAAGTCAGTTTGTTTTTTTTTCAGTCAAAATATCTACGGTGAACCAACAAGTATAGACAGCATTGCACTGCCTGCACCACACCATGTAGTCTGTGAGCCAAGCGCAGCCCCTTCACCAGCTCCCCACACCTTTGCTTACCATGATATATTTAGCAAAAATTACTGTTTTTAAACCTAATAGTTAGCATGGTATAGTAGCTAATTACTTGCTAATAAGAAGCTTAGGAAGTTTAGTCTAAACCTAGAAAAATTTACTTTGCTTGCCAAAAATCAGCACCTTCAAAGAGGGGAAGAAAATATTTCAGTGATTTATTCAGGTCAAATAAGCATTCCCAACTTCCACTCCACCGTTTACGGGAAGACATGTGCTGTGAAATTTGTAATCAGGGTTGTGCCATTAATAGTTTGTGGTATATCTGGAGGAATTTAAAGTAGCGTATGAAGATTTTTTGTTGTATTGAGTTAGACAGCTATGTGAATGACAGGAAAGCGATGTGGTGACCTCCTTGGAGCACTGACTTTGAAAAAGTAAAAGGCACTAAAGAAACCCAACTTGTCAGAGCTCAAGATCATACATACCTGATAATGTGCAAACACCAGATTTGAAATTGCAGAAAGAAAAGAATACTACTGATTTGCCCTTGGACGCGTTGTTATTCAGGCCCAAACCAGATATAGAAGGATGTCTGCTATCAGCCAAAATGGATTAGTAAGGACTAGATTTGCCCTTTGGCCTAAAGCAACTAAAATTATTATTTTCTTATATTTTCTTATATTAAATCTCTCTGAAAGATAAAACAAAAACAACATCAACAGCTTCATAAGTATTGTAAAATGTATGACAATAGCACAAAGGCCAAAAAGTGAGAAATGGGAGTATAATGTTATAAGGTTCTTACATATACATGAAACAGTATAAAATCACTTGAAGTTAAACTGTTATAAGCTAAAATAAGTATACTATAAAGTAATCACTAAAATAATACAAAAAAGCTAGAAAGAATTACAAAAAAAATACACAATTAATACAAAAAGCATTAAAAGACTGAGAGAAAAGAACAGATAGCACAAATAAAAAATAAATAGGATAGATTTAAACCCAACCATTCAATTCAAACCCAACCAATCACATTAAATATAAATAATTAATCATATTAAGTATAATCTAAATACCCCAGTTGCAAGACTAGATAAAAGATCAAAACCCAATTTTATGCTACCTACAGGAGACTTTTTTAAAAAAATATTTTATTTATTAATTTGACAGAGAGAGAAATAGCAAGAGAGGGAACACAAGCAGGGGGGGTGGGAGAGGGAGAAGCAGGCCTCCCGCGGAGCAAGGAGCCCGATGCGGGGCTCGATCCCTGGACCGTGGGATCATGCCCTGAGCCGAAGGCAGATGCTCAACGACTGAGCCACCTAGGCGCCCCAGGAGACTTTAAATATAAACAATGAAGTGGGTGAAAAGTAAAAGGATGGAAAAAGATATTCAATATTAACACAAATCTCAAGAAAGTGGGACTGGCTGTATTATTCAGATAAAACAGATTCCAGAACAAAGAATATCACCAGAGATAAAGGGACAGTTTATAAAAATAAAGTACATAACATTATGTCTTCATCAAGAGGATACAATACACCTAAATGCCAATGCTCCTAATAAAGCGTCAATATATGGAGTAAGACCTGGTAGAACTGCAGGAAAAAATTGACAAATCCACAATTACAGCCAAAGACTTCAATAAATCTCTCTCAATAACTAATAGAAAACCAGGAAGAATATAGATTTGCACAATACTATCAACCAACTAGACATAATAGATGTTAATAAAACACTCCACAGCAAAAAATACATATTAAGTGTATACTACATTCTGGGCCATAAAACAAGTCTCGGTAAATTTAAAGGGATTCAAATCATACAAAGTATATTGTTGACCACAAATCAGAAATCAGTAATAAAAAGATAGCTGGAAAACCCTCAAATACCTGAAAATTATATAACATACTTCTACATAGTTCATGGGTCAAAAACAATATATATTTTTTTAAAGATTTCATTTATTTATTTGACAGAGAGAGACACAGCGAGAGGGGGAACACAAGCAGGGGGAGTGGAAGAGGGAGAAGCAGGCTTCCCGCAGAGCAGGGAGCCCAATGTGGGGCTCGATCCCAGGACCCTGGGATCATGATCTGAGCTGAAGGCAGACACTTAACGACCGAGCCACCCAGGTGCCCCAAAAACAATAATGAAAGAGAAATGAGAGGGGGAAGCAGGCTCCCTGCTACTCTGCCTGATTGTGCTCTCTCTGTCAAATAAATAAAAAATCTTAAAAAAAGAAAGAAAGAAAATGCCTTTACTAGAAAAGAGGAAAGGTCTCAAATCACTGGCCTCAGATTCTACACTAACAAACTAGCAAGCAAAGGAATGACAAATGAAACCCAAAGTACACAGAAGAAAAGAAAAAAGGATCAGAAGAGAAATCAATGAAATTAAAAACAAAGAAAAGAAATTTAAAAAGGCAATGAAACCGAAAGCTGATTCTCAGATCAGTAAAATTGATAAACCTAAACCAGACTGATGGGGGATAAAATATGTAAGACACAAATTTACAATATCAGGAATGAAAGAAGTAACGTTGTTAGAGATTC
Source organism: Neomonachus schauinslandi (assembly GCF_002201575.2). Taxonomy (NCBI): domain Eukaryota; kingdom Metazoa; phylum Chordata; class Mammalia; order Carnivora; family Phocidae; genus Neomonachus; species Neomonachus schauinslandi. Next base: position 48,656,530 of record NC_058408.1, read on the forward strand.
TACAGATATTAAAATAAGGAAATACTGGGGCGCCTGGGTGGCTCAGTCATTAAGCGTCTGCCTTCGGCTCAGGTCATGATCCCGGGGTCCTGGGATCGAGCCCCGCATCGGGCTCCATGCTCCGCGGGAAGCCTGCTTCTCCCTCTCCCACTCTCCCTGCTTGTGTTCCCTCTCTCACTGTGTCTCTGTCAAATAAATAAATAAAATCTTTAAAAAAAATAAAATAAATAAGAAAATACTGTGAACATTTTATGCTGATACATTTGACAACTGAGACAAAACTGACATAATCCTACAAAGACACAAACAATAAATGACCTTATATCTATTAAAGAAATTGGATTTGAAGTGAAAAATCTTCCCACAAAGAGAAGTCAAAGTCCAGATGGCTTCTCTGATGAATTTTAACAAATGTACAAGGAATAGTACCAATTCTATACAAACTCTTGCAGAAAATTAAACATGAAAGTAATACCTTACAATGCATACTATGATTTCAGCACATTCTGAAACCAAAGCCAGAGATATCAAAAGAAAACCACAAACCAGTATTTTTCCATGAATATAGATGCAAAATTATTTAACATAATTTTAGCAAAACAAATCAAACAAATTAAGCAACACATAAAAAGGTTAATAACACATGACCAAGTAAGGTTTATGCCAGAATGGCAAGTTGGTTTCAAAAGTCAGTGTAATTAGGGGTGCCTGGGTGGCTCAGTTGGTTAAGCGTCTGCCTTTGGCTCAGATCATGGAACTGGGGTCCTGGGATCAAGCCCCGTGCTGGGCTCCCTGCCGCTGCTTCTCCCTCTCCCTCTGCCCCCCACCCCTCGCCAGGTCATGCTGTCTCAAATAAAAATAAAATCTTTTAAAAAAAAAAAATCAATGTAGGGGCGCCTGGGTGGCTCAGTCGTTAAGCCTCTGCCTTCGGCTCAGGTCATGATCCCAGGGTCCTGGGGTCGAACCCCGCATCGGGCTCCCTGCTCGGCGGGAAGCCTGCTTCTCCCTCTCCCACTCCCCCTGCTTGTGTTCCCTCTCTCGCTGTCTCTCTCTCTGTTGAATAAATAAATAAAATCTTAAAAAAAAATGTAATTAATATTAAAAGACTAAAAGAAAAAATATATGATCATCTCAATAAAGAAAATGCATTTCACAAAAAAATTCAACATCCATTCCTGATTTAATAAACAAAAAACAACCCTCTTAAGAAACTAGGAACAGAAGAAAACGTCTTCAAATTGATAAAGGGCATCTTACAGAAAAACAACAACAAAAAAAACCCAAAGCTAACATCACACTTAAATGGTAAAAGACTGAAAATTTTTTCTTTTTTTTCTTTTTTTAAAAGTAAGTTCTACGCCCAATGTGGGGCTTGAATTCATGACCCAGAGATCAAGAGTCACATGCTCTACTGACTGAGCCAGCCAGGAGTCCCTGAACATTTTTCAGCTAAAAGAAGAAAGGATGTCTGCTCCCATCATTTCTATTAAGCATCATCCTGAAAGTTCTAGCCAATGTAATCAGGCAAGAAAAAATAATAAAAGGCATCCTGTTTGGAAAAGAAGTAAAACTGTCTTTATATGCAGATAACATATATGATTCTCTATACAGAAAAGCCAATTTAATCTACAAAAAAATTCACTAGAGATAGCAAATGAGTTTATTAGCAAGTCTGTAGAATACAAAATGAAATGCAAAAATCTATTATCGTTCTGTATACTAGCTACAAATAATTGAATTAAATTTTTTTAAATCATACAAGCTGTAATATTATCAAAACTATGAAATACTCAGGGGCAAATTTAACCAAAAATGTGCAAGACTGTATACTGAAAACTTTAAACTGATAAGAACAGATACTACACTTGATCTTAGCCAAAAGGCCGAGAAGCAATATATACTGAAAACTTTGTAGAGAGAAATTAAAGACAAAATAGAGACATGTACTGAATTGAAAGACTTGATATTGTTATGATATTAATCCCCTAGCAGACTGACTCTAAAATTTATATGGGCATGGCAAATGACTAGACTAGCCAAAATAACTTTTTTCTTTTTAAAAAATTTTATATACTTACTTATTTGAGAGAGAGAGAATGCACGCATATGAGGGGGGGGTGAGGAGGGTGGGGGAGGGGGGTGTAGAGGGGTAGGGAGAGAGATAATCACAACCCTGAGATCACAACCTGAGCCGGAACTGACAGTCAGACACTTAACTGACTGAGCCATCCAGGCGCCCTGGCCAAAATAGCTTTTAAAAAGAAAAACAAAGTTAGAGGATTTATACCTGACCTCAAAACTTTTTTTTTTTTTAAAGATTTTATTTATTTGACAGAGAGAGCACAAGCAGAGGGAGAGAGAGGGAGAAGCAGGCTCCCTGCTGAGCAAGGAGCCCGATGTGCGACTCAATCCCAGGACCCTGGGATCATGACCCAGGCCGAAGGCAGCTGCTTAACCGACTGAGCCACCCAGGCATCCCTGACCTCAAAACTTATTATAAAATTACAGTAATTGGGTGCCTGGGTGAATTTTGATGATGTTGATTTTTTTTTTCCTTCTGTGGGTTGTGCTTTTGGTTTTTATTTCAGAAATCTTTATCTCAGGGGCATGAGTTTGAGCCCCACATTGCGTGTAGACTTACTAAAAATAAATAAACTTTAATAAAAAGAAAAAGAAAATCTTCATGTAGCCCTAGATCACAAAGATTTTCTCCCTCTGGCCCTCCCCCCTCTCATGCTCTCTCTGTCTCATTCTTTCTCTCTCAAATAAATAAAATCTTAAAAAAAAAAAAAAAAGACTTGTATACAAATGTTCACAGAAGCTTTATTTGTCATAGTCAAAAAAATGCAATCCAAATGTTCATCAAAAGGTGAACTGATAGGCGTGCCTGGGTGGCTCAGTCACTTAAGTGTCCGACTCTTGATATCCTCTCAGCCTGCATCGGGTTCTGTGCTCAGCAGATTGTGCTTGAGATTCACTCTCTCCCTTTCACCCTCACCCCCACATGCACATGCTCTCTCCCTCTAAAATAATAAATAAATAAGGTGAACTGATAAATAATTGTGGAATAGCCAATGGAATTCAATACTACTCAGCAATACAAAGAAATTAACTACTGATATGTGAAACAACATGGATGAATTTCAAAATGTTCTGAACAAAAGAAGCCAGACTAGAAATAAGTATATATTGTATGATTCCATTTATTCAAAATTCTTGAAAACCTAAACTAATCCATAAAAACAGAAAGCATATTACTGTTTATCTGGTCATGTGGTAGGAGGGATGGGGCAGTCAGATTACAAAGGGAGGCAAGGAAACTTTTCAGAGGAACTAGATGCTCATTTTCTTGATTGTGGTGATGGTTGCACAGTTACTAACATATTTTAAAACCTATCAAATTATACTTTAAATATGTATAGTTGCATATCAAAAACATCATATGAACTCATATTTTTAAAGATGTATGAACTCGGGGCACCTGGGTGGCTCAGTCGGTTAAGAATCTGCCTTCAGCTCAGGTCATGATCCCAGACTCCTGGGATCAAGCCCTGAATCAGGGCTCCCTGCTCAACGGGAAGTCTGCTTCTCCTTCTCTCTTTCCTTCTCCCTCTAACCACCCCACCCCCACTCATGCTCTCTCTCTCTCTCAAATAAAAATCTTTAAAAAAAAAAAAAAGATGAACTGATCAGAACTTAAGACTATACCTCACTTCCCCTTGCTACATTGTCCATAGCTCAAAAAAAAAATCACAGATTTTGAGAAATTACAATCTATTAGTAGGAAAGAAGTTAAATTTCAGAACTAATTCACACATTTTACTATGTATAAATCATCCTTTAAGTTTCTGAGTCCTTGAAATACAAACTTCAGGATAGATTAAAATTATAAAGCATATGTACCACAAGGATAGCCAGGTTCAAGAGGAACTAAGAGGAAAGCAGGTAAGATCCATCAAGAGGCCACTGTTCCTGGGCTTTTAGAGAAGCACATGTGAATTCTAGAAATATCCTAAAATATCTGCTATCTGGCCAAACTCTGATCAATATTTGGTTTTACCTGGCTCTATGAAAGCAGATCCTCTTTTTAGAACTAATGATATTAAAGTGGAGAGCCACCTGAAATGTAAATCCTGGAATAAATAAAGCTGAATACAACTCATGGTCCCAATGAATGAACAACTGAATGAATACAACTCATGGTTCTTAAGACGGTGTGGTCTCTTAAATTTCAGTATTCTCAGTGTCTCGATCAAACAAACAACAGGCCTAGAAAGGCATTCTTTTATTTAAAAAACAATTTTCCTATTTTGTATTACTGCTAAAAATACATAAATTTTAGTTAGCTAACAGGCTTAACTTTTTTTAAATATAGCAATATCATGGGGTGCCTGGATGGTTCAGTCAGTTAAGCATTCAACTCTTGATTTCAGCTCAGGTCACGATCTCAGGGTCGTGAGATCAATCCCCCCTTTGGGCTCCACACTGAGCGTGGAGCTTGCTTAGGATTCTCCCTCGCCCTCTGCCCCTCCCCATCCCCAGCCATGTGCTCTCTTTCTCTCTCTAAAAAAAAAAAAAAAAGAAAGAAATATCATACTATTCATCCACATACAGCTTTCTCATGTTGTATACAGTTAATAAAACTTGGACAATTCTACAAAGATATTCAGAAACATTGTAACACCCAAAGCATATCCAGCAGATCAAATGTCATCAGTTTACAGTTATGGTGGTATATAAAACACATAGGTAAACTACAGGTTCAAGGTTCAAATTAACAAACATCACACTTTATGCTTTTATAGTAACAGTTTGAATTTTTTATAGGTATGAAGCCAAATTATATAGTAAAGAACGTAACTCAAGAGCAAACCGCCTGGATTCAAATCCCACATCAGCCACTTACTTCCTATACACCATGAGCAAGTTCCTTTACAACTCTATGACTCTCATTCCTCATCTACAAAATGAGGGTAATAAAAGTATTTACTTCATAGGGTATTCATGAAGATTAAATAAATTCAGAGGCATAAAGCACCCAGAACTGTGCCTGGCTCACCATAAGCACCCAAGAAGTTTTACTTTGTCATTATTGTTGCTGCTATAATTATGCTCATGACTGGCCCCATTACTAGAGTTAAGATTAGTGTATGGGATAATTAACACTATCACTGACAATTTAAAAAATACAAATAGGGCGCCTGGGTGGCTCAGACGGTTAAGCGTCTGCCTTCGGCTCAGGTCATGATCCCAGGGTCCTGGGATCAAGTCCCGCATCGGGCTCCCTGCTCCTTGGGAGCCTGCTTCTACCTCTGCTTCTCTCTCTCTCTCTCTCTCTCTGTCTCTCATGAATAATAAATAAAATAAAAATAAAAATAAAAAATAAATAAAAAATACAAATATATTGACTAAGAACTAATATAAAACAAGGATTTGAAAAGACAGTTTTCCAAATAAAATCTAAAAATAGCCAATAAACACATGAAAAGATACTCAACACCACTAATCATTAGGGAAATGAAAATCAAAACCACAATGAGATATCACTTCACACCTACTAAGATGGCTATAATCAAAAAGAATGGAAAATAACAATAAATAAGTGTGAGCAAGAATGTGGAGACACTGGAACCCTTGTGTATTACTGGTAGGAATATAAAAGGGTACAGATACTGTGGAAAAGTTTGGCTGTTTCTCGAAAGGTTAAACAGAACTACCATAAGATCCAGCAATTCTACTCCTAGGTACATATCCAAAAAAACTGAAAGCAACTTCTCAATGAGATATTTGCACACCAGTGTTCATAGAAGCATTATTGACAATAACCAAGAGGTGGAAACAACCCAGCATCCACCAACAGATGAATACACAAAATGTTATATATACTTACAATGGAAAATTATTTGGCCATTAAAAGAATGAAATTTTGATATAAGCTACAAGGATGATACATGCCACCTTGAAGACATTATGTTTAGTGAACTAAGCCAGACACAGAAGGAAAAATATTGTATGATTCTACTTGTATGAAGTACCTAGAATAGACAAATTCATAGAGACAGGAAGTAGAATAGAGGTTACCAGGAGGGGAAAAAGGACAGTTATTGTTTACCAGGTACAGAGTGTTTGTTGGGGATAATGAAAATAATTTGAGTATAGATAGTGATGAGGATTACACAACATTGTGACTGTATTTTTAAAAATAACCTTTTTAAGATTTTATTTTTATGTAATCTCTATACCCAACCTGGGGTTCAAACTTACAACCCCAAGATCAAGAGTCCCATGGTCCACAGCCTGAACCAGCCAGGTGCCCCAGGACTGTATTTGAATTGTACACTTACAAATGGTTAAAATGAAATTTAGTATGTATATTTTACCACACACACACAAAAAGAATCTACTGGTTATTCTATCAAGCATTTTCACTTTTATTGCTGCAGTTCACCAAAGAAGAACTCGATATCCATTCTTAACTACATAACTCTGAAAGAGGCAGAGAGCATTAATAAGACCTACTGCTAAACTCTAAAACAACTTAGAAAAGAATTAAAATGCTACTTTAAACAGCTTGTGATACATTTTAACACAAACATATTAAATTGGAAACAGTAATTATGAACTTAGATAATAAAGATAGGGTAATCTTTCAAAAAAAACAAAAAAGGTACTGGATTGGAACTGATTCCAACCTTACCCAGATTCTAATCTTACTTCACCAAGAATCTTTAAAGCATTAACTATTTCATGACTACTTCCCCCCAAAAATAAAGACTTACCATGTTTCATAAATTTGTTGAAAGAAAAAAAAAAAAAACAGGCTATTTCAGATTGCAGGAAAAATTTGTAAAAACATAATTTTATATAATATGCTTACAAGTAAATGGAATAACATTACTGATTATATAAGAGAAACATCATTGTTAGTTAAGTTTCAGAAAAAGAAAGATTACTGGCCAATAGCTATAACACAGTAACTCCTCTTCAAGGTGACGCTCTGGCCTGACAATCAAGATTTATACCAAAAACATAACCTAAAGTGCAACTAACTAAAAATTTCCTCTTAAGACTTTCTGACTTAAACAAAACAGCAAGAAATATGGCCCTATCAAATCTTCTGGATTACCTTTCTATTTTAATAGGAATCACCACAGATGATGCTGTTCTTTCTTAACCATGTTATCAAGCTAGATTAAAAAATAGTCATATAAATCCTCATGTCTATAAAAAGGAAAACTATGAAGTTTTTATGAAACCAGAAAATACTAAAGAGAGTTTTTTCTTAGATATCAAAACATGTCTTTTGTTAGTATTGTCCTGGCCATCTTTTTCAAGGTCTGTTTGTTGCTACAAACTTATCACCAACCACCTGGGAAAAACTAGCCCATTTCAAAATTGGAACATGCGTTATAAAGGCCTTGGGTTTCCTCATTCAGAGGCATTCTTGAAGTTTACAAATATAGGACCCCTGGGTGGCTCAATCCGTTAAGCGTCTGCCTTTGGATCAGGTCATGATCCCAGGGTCCTGGGATTGAGTCCCTCCCTCTCCCTCTGCCCTCCGCCCTGCCCATGTTCTCTCTTTCTCTCTCACTGACTCTCTCGCTTGCTCTCAAATAAATAAAATCTTAAAAAAAAAATTTACAAATACAAAGAATTGTATGTAGTGAAGCCTAAGGGAATCATGGGAGCAAGATATTTATATTTTATATCCTGCCCAAATTTAATCTAAACAAAATTCCTACAAGCCTCCACAAATATTAACTAGGTACAGGATTCCTAGTTTCACTTCCAAACTGCTCTATATCATTGTCAAAAGTTAAACTACTTTGTTCCTTTCTAAGTTTGCTCCTTTCTGACTTAGTAAGGCAAGCTTATGATTATATAATACATGCTAAATAAAACAGCTAACTGATAAAAGAAAATGTGGGTATGATTCCAACTATATAGAATTCTGGAAAAGGCAAACTATAGTGACAGTAAAAATATCAGTGGTTGCCATGGGTAGGGGGTAGCGGATATGAAGAGATGAATAAACAGAGCACAGAGGATAAAGGCAGTGAAAATATTCTGTAGGAGGGGCACCTGGCAGCTCAGTGAATGGAGCATGACACTCTTGATCTCGGGGTTGTGAGTTGGAGCCCCATGTTGGTATGGAGATTACTTAAAAAATAAAATCAAAAGGAGGGAAGGAAGGAGGATGGAAGAAAGGAAGGAAGGAAAAGAATATAAGGAAAAGAAAGGAAAATAAAGGAGAAAAAGAAAGATTGATTGATTCTGTATGATACTAAAATAGTAGATACATGTCACTCATTTGTCCAAACCCACAAAATTTATACACCAAGAATGAACCCTAGTATGAACTACAGACTTTGCCTGATAATGATGTGTTAATGTAGGTTCATCAACTGTAACAAATGTGTCACTCTGGCCAGAGATGTTGATATTCGGGGAGGTTATGCAGATGTCGGGACAAGGAATATATGGTAAATCTCCATACCTTCCTCTCAATTTTGCTGTGAATCTAAATCTGCTCTAAAAAAAGTACTTAAAAAAAAAAAGAAAATTTGGTTAATTGGTTGTCTATATAAACTATGATTTTCCAGAGTCTAATTCATTTTCCTACCCTTTTTTTTTTCTGAAGAAAAGATTTTCAGTTAATTTTGTCATTAATGTTAATTCTCGTTGCCATTCCTTGAATTAGGCTTTGTGTGACATAATAAACCTCCCTAGCATATACCTAAATAAAACCCATGCTAAAACCTCAGTTCTTAACACAGTACTATATAAGACATACACCTTAGTCGTTCATGCAGCTAAAACTAAATGAACTTATATTCAAAACATGTTCAAAAGAATTTTGGGGGCGCCTGGGTGGCTCAGTTGGTGAAGCATCTGCCTTCGGCTTGGGTCATGATCTCAGGGTCCTGGGATCAAGCCCCGCAGCTCAGCGGGGAGTCTGCTTCTACCTCTCCCTCTGCTGCTTCCCCTGCTTGTACTCTCTCTGTCAAATAAATAAATAAATCTTTAAAAAAAATGAAAAAAAAAAGAATTTTCATGAATGTCACTTCCTTCTTAATACTCTGAGAAACAAAGAGTAGAAGGAGGACACCAAGAGCTGAGAGGACAGCCACCAACTATGTTCTTAGAGTATTTGAACCATTATGTGTCTATGTCAGGTTATTTCAGTTGGACTCTAATAGTATAAATAAAGCCACGGTCATGGATTTGACCCTTAGCAGACCAACTGCTTTGACTCTATACTCATGCCCTTCCCTCTTTCATTTGGAAATATGCCATTAATGAAAAGGAATACCACTGGAAAAAAACAACTCCATTTTTTGAAGGGCAGTGTTATTAGCATTAGAACTCTGAGGACTTTTAATACGTGCTAAATAATGCTTAAGGCACTATATGAAAGCTACGCAAAAATTGCTACTGTGAAAGTAGCAATACAGAAGTAGGATTTAAATTACAGGCCATAATTTCATATATTTGTGGTAAGAATTGCTTTCCAGGAAGGTCACACCAATTTGGTACCAAGTCTCAGGCCTTTAAAGACATACTCTTCGGGGCACCTGGGTGGCTCAGTTGTTAAGCGTCTGCCTTCGGCTCAGGTCATGATCTCAGGGTCCTGGGATCGAGCCCCACATCGGGCTCCCTGCTCCACGGGAAGCCTGCTTCTCCCTCTCCCACTCCCCCTGCTTGTGTTCCCTCTCTCGCGGTGTCTCTCTCTGTCAAATAAATAAATAAAATCTTAAAAAAATAAATAAATAAAGACATACTCTTCTAGTAATTCAGCCTAAGGGAACAGTGAGAAGTTCAATTCAAAGACTTGTGCACAAAGACAATCAGTAGACTATTAATATACAAATTTGGGAAAATGTTAATGTCTAAAATAGGATAGTGGTTAAATAAGTTATATTAAATTATACTCATTAACAAATTATGTTTTCATATTATAAAGGCTTAGTAATAAAACAGTGTGATACTGACACATCAATATAGACAGACCAACAGAATAGAGTAGAAAATCTTGAAAGAAACAAAACATATAAATGGTAGTCTACCAAAGGATAGAGAAGTCATCTTAAACCAGTGGAGAAAAGATGAGTTATTCAACAAATGGTATTAGGACAACTGGAAAGCCATCTTTCTAAAAATGAAATTGTATCTGTATCTCATACCTTATAGCAGGATGAATTCCAAATGGTTCAAAGATTTAAGTATAAAAAATGAAAACAAAGAAGTACTTGACAAACCATGGAAGAATTATTTTATAACCTCAGAATAGGAAAGGCCATGCTAACTATAACATAAAAACAAAGAGCCATAAAAGAGCGAATACATTCAACTGCATGAAAATAATTTTCTTATAGAGAGGGAAAGAAAAGACAAATGAAAATACTGGCAACTCATTACAGATAAAAGCCTCCTTATTTAATAAGGAGTTCCTACAAATCACTAGGAAAAAGATCCAACAACCCAATAAAAATGGGCAAAAGATATGTACAATTCACAGAAAAGGATGTATTTAAATGGCTCTGTAAGACAATCAATGTAAGAGATATGAAAATTTAAATTTAAAACTATTTTCATCAATTAGATTGTCATATTCAAAAATTCTTGATAATTCCCTATGTGTAGAGAGATAGGCATTCTCATACACTGCTGGCAAAATAGAAATCGTTACAACCTATAACAAGAGCAATTTGGAAATATCTTTCAAAATTACAAGTACACATATCTTTGACCTAGCGATTCTATGAACTTTCTTACAAAAATATTCATACACAAGCAAAATGGCTTATATTCAAGATTATTCACTGTATTATCACTTGTACCAGGAAAACTTGGGGACTGGTTAAATAAATTATGATTCATTCAGGCATTATATAGCCACAAAAAGAATGAGGAACTGCTTTACAAACTGAGAGGAAACTATGTCAAAAATATATTAATAAGTGTGTAGAGAGAGGGGATGTGAGGCAGGAATAACACAAGGTGCAGATAAATTCCTTTAACGGGTTATCATTTGTATAAAAAAGGAGAAAAAAGCAATATACACAGTAAAAACTATTATAATATCAATTCAGATATAAAGCAATTAACAACTGGCTCCAGACCCCCAGAACTCCCAGCCAACTTCCTTTGCGGGCCTGCTCCAGTCCATTCACTAACCTTGAAAAAAACATGACCTTATATTTTTGTGAACGAAATTTCTTGGACCCCACTCTCGGTGGAGTTTTTACATATCTATTTATCTGTTTCTCTGGGCAGGGAATAGGTATGCTGAGCATACACAAGAATTTCAAACATTTATTGATTGTGTGGAGTGAACAATGATTGCCTGCCAGATGGTAAGTGAGGGGTATGGAGGAGGGGTGACAGAGATCTCACGGAATATCTTTTTATGTCTTTTGAATATTGAAAGATGGAAATGTTTACCTATGTTTTTAATTAAATTTAAAAATAAAAACATATTTGAAAAAGTTTTAAACATTTTTAAAAACCTAAGAAAATACACTGTTAGAAACAAGGGAGGATAGGGCGCCTGGGTGGCTCAGTCGTTAAGCGTCTGCCTTCGGCTCAGGTCATGATCCCAGGGTCCTGGGATCGAGCCCCGCATCGGGCTCCCAGCTCCGCAGGAAGCCTGCTTCTCCCTCTCCCAATCCCCCTGCTTGTGTTCCTGCTCTCGCTCTCTCTCTGTCAAATAAATAAATCTTTAAAAAAAAAAAGAAACAAGGGAGGATTTAAAATAATATGCAATGATACCAAATACATACAAAAAAGTACAATTTTTGCACAGAAAAGACAAGGATAAAATACAACAAAATATTAAAAGAACAGTTATATCTGAGAGGTGTAATTACAGGTGACTTTAATTTTCTTTGGCTTTTCCTATAATTCAAATTCATTAAGCACTATTATACTCATAATAAGAAAAAAGGTATTAATTTTTTAATGCTATGAATCAGAGAGGTCAGAAATTTAAAAAGGCAGAAACTTATTAGGTATTATCCAGGTTTCTAAGCATCATAAATGAAACATTCAAATTTCCTTAAAACATTACTTCCAATTACAGAATAAAGAATTTATGGATAAAAAATTTAGAGATGAAAAATATTTAATCTGTCCTCTGCTCTACCTCTTAACAATCACATTATGAGATTATTCTCATCCTCCTACTTTCTGGATGTTTTGTCCATTTTTGTTTTCTGTTACCTAGGTAATGGTACTTCCAGCATTTCCCTTAAAGACTGTGAAACTAACAATCTGGTATTTCTCACTGTCCAGTTTTCCTGACCTTCAGTTTTGAAAGGCCATCTCCCTAAGGGAAAGCAGTAAGATCTAAAAGCTAAAACAGGAGGCTGAGGAATCTGAGGTTAGAGTTCTAATCCCGACAAACTGTGGAATTTGTCTCCAATTTTGGGAATAAGCTAAACTTCCTGATCCAGTTTCCTCAATGAGGTAACTTAAAGGATTGTTTTGAAAATATTTAGGACTATCAACTTTAAAGTTTTCTTTAACTTTCCACACTATTCTTTTGAATTTTGTTTTCTTGCCTTATGTCAAATATTTTCCTTCGTAAATTTTTGCTCTCCCAAACAGTATCTGCAAGTATTACCAGTCTTTTCAACTCAGGAGTCGGGTAAGGGGTACTTTTAGAAAGCCTACTGAAAATGACACAATATGAACAGAACTTGAGCAATGCTGAAGACAATTTATGGAGGCATAAGAATGCAATCAGGATCTAAATTGGACTCTTATGAGCAAAGGAGACTCGGGCAATGAATTAATGTAACCAACACTTGGTGGGAAGACAAAACTCTGACTCCTAACATCCAAACCTGCTATAGAGATAAGATGATAAATTCTGTATCACAGCCTAGAAAATGAAGTTTTGTCATGCCTTCAAGGGTTCAATTTTAATTTTGTTTACAGCAGACCCACTAATACTACTTACTACCTGGACCTCAGCACATCTTCTTCTCTACCACTTGCATATCAGGTACTTCTTGATGGCTGCCTTCTCATTAGAAAATAAGCTACAGGGCGCCTGGGTGGCTCAGTTGGTTAAGCAACTGCCTTCGGCTCAGGTCATGATCCTGGAGTCCCTGGATCAAGTCCCGCATCGGGCTCCCTGCTCGGCGAGGAGCCTGCTTCTCCCTCTGACCCTCCCCCCTCTCATGTACTCGCTCTCTCTCATTCTCTCTCTCTCAAATAAATAAATAAATAAATCTTAAAAAAAAAAAAAGAAAAAAGAAAATAAGCTACATTAAATTTGTAAGGGGTTCTCTACCTACAGGTCTTGTGAAGCACTTGATAGCCTTCGGGAAGAAAGGGGTTTTTACAAACATCAGAGAACAATTATCCCTCTGCCAAGACAGGGTGAAGCAATTTCAGTAGTGCCCTCAGCACACTTCAAACTCCTCCTCCTGGTTAACAAGACCAAACACCTCTCCTGTTACTTAAAAGTTATTCCAAAAGGGAGGGACAAGGGAGCAGACAACTGAATTTTTTCTGGATTAACTCAGGCATTAGTTGAATGCTTTTTTGTGGTTCACCTACTTTAAAAGGTGATCAAATCACTCTGTGCCACTGAAGAGAGCAACTGCAAAGAACAATTACATAAACCCTCTGCTTCAACTTACCTCATCCTTCTAATGAAAGAAAGCATTAGAAACCACTGCCCTGCCACCACTTCCTTAGTAATCTCAGTAAAACCTATGTGCTTTGTCATGTGAATTCCTTTTTTTCCTTAGCAAATCAGAGAAATTTATTTCATTCAACATAATAAGACACAATTGTACATCATTTTTTAAAGTACATGCACTGAATTTTATGATGTAGAAAAGATAAAGGCACTCTTTATAAGTGAACTATTCTCAAACAGGTGCATTCTAGAACTTTGCATTATTTATGTCAGAAAATTTGTACATATCCTCAATTCCATACCTCTAATTCCTAAATCCAAAAAGCTCTGAAAACACTTTTTTTTTTTTTAAAGATTTTATTTATTTTTTAGAGAGCGAGCGAGAGAGAAACAGCATGAGAGGGGAGAGGGTCAGAGGGAGAAGCAGGCTCCCCGCTGAGCCGGGAGCCCGATATGGGACTCGATCTCAGGACCCTGGGATCATGACCTGAGCCGAAGGCAGACGCTTAACCATCTGAGCCACCCAGGTGCCCGAAAACACTTTCTTCATAACTTGTTTAGCAGTAAAATCTGACCCTCACTGACATAACACTATTTATAGTCTTAAACCATACTTAGTGTGGATTTTTACTTAACTACAGGAGTATTAATATGATTGATTCCTGGATGTTGCTCCAGACCCTATTAAGAGGGTTATGTCACTGTGTGTGTACACACACACCCTATTTTCTAAAATAAAAAAATTTTGAATTCTGAAGCACTCTAGTCGTAATGATTATGGAAAAAAGATTATGTATAGTTCTATTCTTCAAAAATATTTTCATTCTTTGAAAATGAAATAGCAATAGGCCAACATGATAGAGGGTAGAAAAATACTAAGATATGATAAAGGAAATTGTACACGTCTCTAACATTAACAGAACACACAATTTAAATGAGATATACTAATTTTCTCTCAAAGGAAAAAAGGGGGGGGCTATTTGAAATCAATATAATTTAAAATAAACAGTATACTCCTAGGCATTCTCGATAGTTCTCTCTCGTTTCAGTGAACAACTGTCTACTCCTAATGTACATAAAATGTATTGAGAAATTAACGTATCAACCTTCAAAGCTAATGCCACATCCTAAGTACTGAACTCAAGCTTACAATCCCAAGAATTGCTAAAATATTAATAATCATTAAAAAAGTTCAATGTATAGTATTTGAGGAAATTAAAACACTTAAGTAACATGAACATGTTTTGGGATGTACTGAGTACACATTCACTGATTTTCTTCAAGCAATCAAGTAGCTAGAGCACACAAAACTTGAACAATTTCATTCATCCACACATTAATACAAAACAGAAGTCAAGCATGGGGTACATATTTAAGACATGTAAGAATGAGTGATTCACTGAGAATATTCAAAGTTAATTATGTTAAGAACATTCCTTATAAGGCCAATGAATTAGTGACATCTTTATATGCACCAAAATGAAACAACTTCTTAGACTTGTTACTGGTTACAATGTTTTAAGTAAATATAGAGGCATATTCTCTAAAAATGCAATGAAACCTATCTCATCCTTTGACTTAATTCATGAAACATAAGCAAAACTATTTACTACAAACAGGGAAAACTGTCCCCCATCAACTCATATGGAGTTCATGAGAAATTCTTACCAAATTCTCATTTGTCACATTTCCAGAATTATATGGTATATGATGCAGTATGATTAATTCTTTTTCTGTTCTGCTTGCTGAAATAGTACCAGCCTTTGGAAAATTTCCAGCAGATCCCTATCAGTCATCAATAAACAATGAGCTATATACTAGCTTAACGGTAAGCAATAATGTTGATGTTATTTATTTTATTAAGTGAATATTTTAGATAAGTCCTGCTTATACTATTAAAATCAAAACCATATGACTGCTTGGTGAGCACTTTAGTGTGATAACTTATTTCCCCTCTAAGCTATCCGAGGGCACATCTGCGCACACACTCGCAGACCCGTTGTGCTGATGGCTGCAAAGCTCCAATGCAGGCACTAACAGAGACTGGCATCTTCAATGTCTCCCAGTGTCCTGCACTCGCCGTCCATTCATGGTAAAGTAGTTAATTTTAATGTTCTCATTGTTTACCAGAAAGCACAGACAGTGAGGCTGGCTTTGCCGCTCCCGTTTCCTTTTGCTAGGCTGCTGCGCTTTTTCAGCCAATTGACTTTGCTTTGAGGCTATAAATATCTGAAAAATGTTCTGCATTTGATGCTCTTGGATTCTGCATCCATATTTAGCTGTTTGTGGCATGCCTTTGTTTAAGCTACTCTGCCACCCATACAATCAGTCAGGTTGAGATCTGGATGGTCAAAGGACACATGGATCAACATTCAACAGACACTGACTATGAGCAAGGTACCAATCTGCTAGACACGGTAACAATGAAGGGGTGGCAAGATAGGAATACAAAGACAAACAAGACAGACTTCCTGGTATCAAACATTTTATAGTCTTGACAGGGCATGGGCACAACTTATTATAAAACTGTAATAGGGCGCCTGGGTGGCTCAGTCGTTAAGCGTCTGCCTTTGGCTCAGGTCATGATCCCAGGGTCCTGGGATCGAGTCCCACATCAGGCTCCCTGCTCAGTGGGAAGCCTGCTTCTCCCTCTCCCACTCCCCCTGCTTGTGTTTCTGCTCTCGCTGTCTCTCTGTCAAATAAAAAAATAAAATCTTTAAAAAAAAAAAAAAAAAAAACTGTAATAAAACAAATGAAACATTTTACAACTAAAAGAAAATGAAGGCCAGGGCAGCATATTTTCTCTTAGCTATGTCTTAATGATAGGCATTTGTGTTCTAAATATACATCTACCTATTATAAAGCTCGGACAGATTCCAGAAAAAGTTTTCCAATCCTGGCAATACACAAAACTCTAAATACACGTTTTATCAACAAAATAGTCAATAGCAAACTCAAAACAGTGCCTAGTCTTCAAATTTCATGAGGCAAACTAATAAAATATTATTTCCAAAAGTTTCTGTTAAGGTATTCAGTTGGGGGGGGGTGTTACTGCCGTTTGTTTACTTGTTTGCTTATTGATTTCAAACATAAGTATATGGTAGGGGCGCCTGGGTGGCTCAATCAGTTGAGTGTCTGCCTTTGGCTCAGGCCATGATCCCAGGGTCCTGGGATCGAGCCCCGCATCGGGCTCCCTGCTTAGTGAGGAGCCTGCTTCTCCCTCTCCCACTCCCCCTGCTTGTGTTCCTTCTCTCGCTGTCTCTGTCAAATAAATATTTAAAAAATAAAAGCTCTTGACCTAAAAATAAACAAACAAACAAAAAAACATAAGTATATGGTAAAGGATGTGAATCATAGCCAGAAGCCAGGAACACTTAATACAGCTCCTTACTTTGTACCCTTTTAAAATCCACATGGTGGGGCACGTGGGTGGCTCAGTCGTTAGGTGTCTGCCTTCGGCTCAGGTCATGGTCCCAGGGTCCTGGGATGGAGCCCCACATCGGGCTCCCTGCTCAGTGGGGAGCCTGCTTCTCCCTCTCCCACTCCCCCTGCTTGTGTCCCCTCTCTTGCTGTGTCTCTCTCTGTCAAATAAATAAAATCTTTAAAATAAAATAAAATAAAATAAAATAAAATAAAATCCACATGGCTATTTCAGGTTAGTGCTCAAAACTGAATAAGCTTCACCTGAGCAAGATCCCCTTTTCCCCCACCTTCCTATCTTGTCAAAACATTCCAAACAAATATACATCTGCCCTCAACATTCCTGCTTTCACAGCTAAGTTCACTGACCTTTTGATAAAAGTCCTCCCAGAAGCCCCTGACAATCATGATTTAAACTCATTAAGGGTTTTCTTGAAGCCTGTCCCCAAGAGTCAGACTGGAATTGGTAGGCTAAGTTGTAGGTAAAATAATAGGGCAGGCCACAGAATCAGACAACTCTATAGCTAGAATGGACCACAGATACCAATTAGTCCAGATTCTACATTTTATGTAGAAACCTAGAGCCACAGAGTTAAAATTACTTACCCAAAGTTAGACAACCAATTTGTGGCAAAGAAAGAATAAAAACCCTAGTTCTCAATCCCCAGTTGTATACTCTAGACTAGGTTTCTGAATTTCTTTTAAAAACATTAGACCACACTCATCAAAGTCTCCTTAAATTGTGTAAAAGAACCTAAATGTTCCAAAACAATCAGAATTGAACACACAAAACAAACAAGTAAACAACAAAAAAACAAAAATGAACTAGTGTTTTCCAAACTGATTTTCTACATTCTATTATTATTTTTACTTCAAAGTTTTTCAAAGAGTTATGCAATAGGCAACTTAAAAACTAGCTAAGGACACAGAAAAGCCAAGAATCATTCAGATAGTTTTGGAATATTTACATCAAACTAAAGACAACAAAGGAGTATCCAGGATGAGTGGCCTTAGAGGAAGGAAAGTAGTAGTACTAAACAGTAAATAAAAACATCTGGTTAATTGACAGGGAAGACAAAAAAGTTACAATGCAGTGGAAAGTCTGCAACTTGACACTGAAATGCACAGTACATATGTGCATGAGAAGAGAATATATGTATGTATATTTATCCATATATACTTAAGAATACCCACATATCCGTGTGTGTATATATGTATACATACCCCTCACAAATCTACCCCTAAAAACGGACAACAAAAACTTGCACATATTTTTATGGGTTACACGCAAAGAACAGTAATTTACGCTAGGTCTGAAATACCCAAACAGAATAGTTTTGGACACTGAAATATACTCTTGCAGTAACATGGCCTATCTCTAACTTTATGTAAAAAACAATGTGCCAAAGAAATGTATAAGGATAAAAAGGAGGATAGGATGGGAAAATGTAACTATAATATACTCTAATTCAAGCTCATTTTCAGGTTCTCATCAACCTTTGGTATAAGCTATCGGGTAAGTGGGATCGGCAGGTGGATGGAAAATCAGGCACTGAAGTTTTTAATCTGCTGAGAATGAACTGGGTGACCTTGCATCATCTCCTACTTCTTTGCTTTAATTCTTTCAGGGGCTTAGAATAACATCAAAAACCACGTATAAACATCAAGCAAAATATAAAATGGTACAAATATAAATCCTTAAGAACTGGTTATAAGAACTACAGGATTTTTAAAACTGAAAGGGCCATTAAGAGATTATTAATCCAATTCGTTAATTTTACAGATGAAGAATCAGAGGCTTAAAAAAAAAAGTTACCTGATCTACCCCAAATCACATAGCCACTTACTGGCAGAACCAAGACAAAAACTCAAATCTCTGAACTCCTTGTTCTGTGATCTTTCTGATAGTGATGGACTTGAAGTCTTGAAATCAACTGAACTATCCAGAGAGGTAACTTCTAAGCCGTGGTCACTCCTGAATAGTAAACATATACCCTCTTCAGAAGATTGAAGGGAAAAACCATAATGTACTTGATCACTACAGGCTTAGATGCACATGACTGGAGGATAACATCTTAACGTTGTCTGTCTTTGATCCCAGGTGCTTCAAATTTGCCCTCTTATATTCAGCCACATCACTAATGTCTTGTGTTCACGTGAGTTAAGTGATAAACATCTTGATGTTTTAATATTTTGGGAAGCCACAGCTCAGTCCTGAATTCCAGGCTATAAATCCTTGGGCTAGGAGTTTTCAAAACTGGCATGGTTTTAATGCTGCCACAAGGCTCACCCTAATAGAATATCATCATTCAGTTTTAATTAAAGAGGTGGTTGCTAGGAATGCAGAAAGGGAAAGTTTTAGTGTGTTCATCACTTTTAACTTGCTGAGTAGCAACCTGGTCACTTTACAAAGAGAACCAGAAACAATAGTGCAATCTGACACAATCCACACCCCTTGGACTAAGTGGTTGCCTTTGGGAGAATGAGGTTCAGAAAGAGGTTATAGATTAGTCTGTTCCCACCAAATAAATATTTTTGGTTATTCTATTTTATTTTATTATCTTATCCACTGCTAAGCTATTTCATAGTATCTTAGTTTCCAGCCTTGTCTCACTCAAGAGAAAGAAATGAAACTCTGTTCGCTTGATTTCATGGTGTGTTCCATCAGACCTCCCTGAAATCGGTTGACAGTTCCCTTGAAGTTATCACCTAATATATTAAGTCTGCGTAGCTCAACTCCACCTTAAACTTCCTGCAGGTGTCTGAAAAGGTCCAAAGACCATACTGAGTGACATCTCTCTACTCAAGCGCCAGCCTGGAGAAACTTGTCAGAAACGCATGCCAGAACAAAAAGGGATGTGGGAAACTGACCCAGAATGGATGGGGACTGAGAATAGGACTTGAGACTAGGGATGAATTTCAGCCAGAGCAAAAACACCAGCCTCTAGGATGGTCTGTGGTCCTTACCGTACACCCGGACCCAGCTCTGTTGCTGGCACACGGACTCCAGAAGGATCCGATCCAACATGCCACCAGCCACGGCCCCACCGACTGGGACAACCGCTTCCAGCTCCTCCGGGGGTAGCGGCGAGTCGGACTCCAGTCCTGGGAACATCTCCGGCCAGGACAGCGCCTCCGCGGCTCCTCCGGACGACGGGGAGAGCTCCATGGTGCCCCAGAGGGACAAGGCGGCGGCGGCGGGGCGGGCGCGCGACTCCGCGCCCTGCCTGCGGGAAAGGGAGGAGGAGAGCGCAGCGGCGGGGGCAAGGACCGGAGCGTCAGCCGGCACGGACGCGGCTCACCTCCTTCCCCGCCGCCCACTGCCCACGGCTCCGGCGCTGCAGCCCACCTGCAGCCGGCGGGCGGGACCCAGGCCGGGAGGCGGATCCAGCGTGGCCCCGGCCGGGGGTGGGTCCGGGCTCAGGTGTGGGTCCCTCCCGGGAGGGGACGTGGAAGGACCCGGGAGGGGCGGGTGGGCCCCGCGGAGCCGCCTTCCTCAACACCCGCCGGCGTCTCTCGCGGCCAGATCGGGCTGGGGCTGGGGATGGGAGTGGGGCCGGGCAAGGCAGGGCAGGGCTGGGGGCGTCGCCGCCAGGGGCCGCCCCCTCTGACCGGCTCCCGCCGCCGCCGCCTCAGAGGCTCGGAGTGTCCGCTCCCTCAGGGAAGGGGGGCTGTGGCCCCGGGTTCTCGCCCGCCAGTCCTCGGCCCCCACCCCAGGAATGAGCCGGCCCGCCCCCCTAACTCTCAGGCCACGGCTCCCGCCGCGGCTCCGGCTCCGCCACCGATCCCACAAGCCCGGCAGCCGCGGCGGCGGCAGGCGGCATCCCAGGGTGATAGGCCCGAGCAATCGAGGGCCGAGGGCCGGGCCGCGTGTGCAATCGAGTAACGAAGCGGAGGAGGAACTGCCACCGAAGGCAGGAAAAATCGGACACCGAATTATTCATCTGGCCAGTCCCGCCTACTTTCTAAAGACCCTCTACCCGACCGCCCAGCAGCGCGCGGTCCCGGTCTCCAGAGCTGCGGCTGAAAGTGGGGACGGCGTGGGGAGGCGGGGTGGAAAAAGGGTGCGGGAAATTTAAAAAGAAAGGAAAAGAGCTTCCCTTCCCCTCTTTCCACCTCTTACCCTTCATGTAGCTATTTATGTATTCATTTATTTGGACCGACATTCTTTCTTACTGGAGGAAGAGATTAGAGAGGCTGCTTTATTTTACAGTTGCCCTAAGGGAAACGCCTCCTTCCTTCCCAGAGGAGAGTTGGCAGCGGGGTCTGGATTGTGGGATCTGCGCTTTGCGCCCTGTCCGCGACGAAGCTAGACTTGTCATCGGTTTAGAATAGCATGGTTACGAAGTGTGGTGTGGATGGATAGACGGGCCTTGCGAGCACAAGAAATGCTCAAAAGCCCAGTATTAACCAAACATGTTTCTCTTTTTTTGCCTTTGATCTTTGTGCAATTATGTTGGCTTTTTTCCTCTAATGATGTCACAAGCGTTTTATTTTTGGTCTGTTTGGAGACTGTCTCCTTTGACCTTGGCTTTAATTTTATGCCCACCCAAGGCAGTATTCACTAGTTCAGGTTAAAGAGAGTGCTGACAAAGTGGTAATAATTTTTAAACCGAAAAGTAACAACGTAAACAGTGCCTTGCACATAGTAGGTCTCCAACAATGTTTCTTGAACATGCTGCTTAAAATAGAGGAGTTCCACAAGTATATGGTGCTTTTTTGTTTAGCACATGGGGGGCACCCCCCCCCCATTTCTTCCTACTTTGCACGGAGACTGGTCTACAAGGGGATATTTTTGTTTTCTGGTCTTGTGGCATCCTGGTATGTGGTTTGGGCTTATCAAGAGCTATAAGAATGCATTTTGTAATTTTCTCCAAACTGTTTAGAGGAATAGTATTTCAAAGCAGGAAGTGACCTTCAAGATAATCTCATTTTGCCTTTTGTTTAATGGTTGAGGAAACTGAGGAACAGCCAGGTTACCTGGCAAATCAACCACCAGTACAGATAGGTCTGTAATGTCTCAATGATAATGCCTATTTCAACTTTGTTCCCTCAAGAACCTTTTGTAACTGAGCTTGTTGATGCATGGTTTGGTGATGCATTGGAGTGATCATTTCTGATATCTAAATCCCCGATTTCTTACTATCTGACTCCGTAGTCAGATTTCCAAGTATAAATCATCATATTCTTCAGTGCTTGAGTGGACATGGGAAGGTAACAAAGCTGGGAGATTACAGGGCCCAGCACTAAACAGAGCTAGAGCATTTTTATTTATACTAAATTACTGCTGAAGTCATGGTAACAGAAGTCAGAGAGCACGTGGATAATGGGCATCAGGTGTACAAATTTGAGCACTCTTTATTAGTCAATATGTAAGGAATTTATTTAGCCAAGCAATTATCTCAAAGCAGCATTGGGAGTGGTGTATGAAACATTCACAGAGGTTTTTTTCTCAAGCTTATTTTCTTGATGGCGTCATCCATTGTTAAGCTGAAGAAAAAGCTCTCAGTAATCCTTTCTTCATCTAGACTCCAAATCCCCAGTCCCTGCTTCACCTCCCATCCGTCCTCAGACTAGCTGCAGTGATTATCTAATGCCTAAGTAATAGTATGTCTGGAATTTATCTAATGTTTATAACTTAAAGAGAAAATAGTTCACAACTTGAACAATAGTTCTCTGAGATAAGCAGAACCAGTATTTTTTAAATCATCATTGAGCCAATGAAAAAAATTGAAGCATAGAATTCTATTAAACAACCTACCTAAGGTAAAATAGATGGTTAGTAGACAGATTAAAACCCTCGTCTCCTAAGTTTTTAATTCATTGAGGGATCTGGATTCCTTAAGGTTTTTATTTTCCCCCCTTGGGTGAGTAGAGTTGTACTAACTGTTATGGAGCCAAAAGCAAATATTCCATGGTTTTTGCAAATTATTATCACTTAAGGGGTGCCTGGGTGGCTCAGTGGGTTAAGTGTCTGCCTTCGGCTAAGGTCATGATCTCGGGGTCCTGGGATGAGTCTGCTTTCCCTCTCCCTCTGCTCCTCTCCCCACTTGTGCTCTCTCACTCTCTCTCTCTCAAATAAATAAATAATCTTTAAAAAAAATTATTGTCACTTATGAAAAATATTGGAGAAAAAACAAACACCAGTGACAAGCCAATTTGCATTGCAGGGAAGCAGTAATCCTACTTAGATTTATACCAGGGGTATCTCCCTGGTGTAATCCCAGATCTTAATGTGAACATAAATCCTTGGCTGATAAAGTCTTAGTTTACATTACAGTTTGCAAACAGGCCTTTGTGTGTGAACTACAATAGAGCTAAAGTCTCATTTCCCAGCCTGCCCTACCCCTCCTCCTTTTCCTCCCTCTAGAGTTTCAGACACTAAGCTCTCAGAGGTGATCTACATATTTATTATCGTTGGAACTCAATTCCAAGAATCAAACCCAAGCCCCAGGACAAGGGGGAACTAAAATTGGGGAACTACAGAGGCGAAAAAACTAATAAATTCCCCAAGTAACAGGCTGAAAAACAAAGGCTGAGATTTGCAAAAGAAAGAAAGAGGCCTTGGGTTCAGAGTACATATTACCAATACAGGTTTCCTGTCCCTATCCTAAAGTAGAGCATACCTATGAAAGCTTTCATAAACTGAAATGACATAAAGCAAAGAAGCACTTACCAGTGATTTATATGGAAAATTTTTTGAGCATTCCCAGACCCAAAAAAATAACCTCTCTTAGGCTTTTCAGATACCCTAGGACCCATCTTGTTAACGGATGCACAAAATAAATCAAGATAAGCACAGATGCTCACAGACACAGTTCAAAGCTATGGTGGCTGGAGGCTGAGACGCTGAGTGTAGTTCCAGGGGAAGGTGTTTGGGGGCGCCACTCTCACTGGTCAGGGTGCACACTGCTTGTATTAAGGGCTCACTGCAAAAGCTGAACGTTATTTTTGCTTTTCTCCTTTTTACATACAGTGAAAATCCTCTTCAGATTTCCTTGGGTCAATGAAAGCAGGTACTAATATAGGTTTTTCATAAAAGCGATGTAGCATAATACGAATTTTTGATAACATTCAAAAGATGCCAGTATTAAGGAGAGACAAGGATTTGGAATCTTGGCTATCACAAACTGAGGACTAGGTATGCGTTCAATTTTCTCCTCTGTTCACCTGTCAGCAAACACACACACATAAGAGGTTCCCTCATCACAATGCTCTTAACTATTTTCTTATAGCCAGTCCCTTTTAGGCTCTCTAGACACCACTTCTAAGCAGCTAATCCCCCAAGCAGTAATGCAACCTTTAAAGTGTGGTTCACCAGCTGCTCCCTTTCAATATTCTCTTTCCCCTTGGACACAATGATGCAGCAGTCTTCTGATTATACGCTATAACACTGACCGTGCCCCGTTCATTGTAAGGGAAGAATTTAGACATTTCTTGAGATTCTGTTGTCCGTCTTCGTCTTGCTCCTGTCTCTGTCTCCAATTCCCTGGTCATCTATTCACTTCTGTGGGTTCAACTCTCACTTGGATAGTGTTGACTTTAAGATCTCCCTCCCCAGCCCCATCCACAGGACTGGGGGTCGGGTCAGGAGTCTGTAAATGTTGAACACCTCCACTAAGATATGCTTCCGTACTTCAGACTCAGTGCATGGAAAGTGAACTCCCTCCCCCTGTCCTCGGCCCAAACACCCTTCCCTTTGTGGATCCTTTTTATGTTCAATGGAACTGGTAGGTTCTACCTCAGACTTGCTTGAACATGGAGTTACCTTTCAGTCTTCTCCACCCTAGCATAAATCAACCCCTGCTTTCTGTTCCTAGTGACGCCATTCTAACGCAGGCTTGGTTAGCTTTCACCATGCTAAAAGCATTAGCTTTGTAGCTGTCCTTCCCCTGAGGCCTTTCCACCTCCAGTTTATCCTACACTCTGCAGTAAGTGAATTATCCTAAAGCTCAGTTCAGACCAGGTCATGTCCAAGCTCAAAAAACAGCTCCCTGCTACCTATTAAGTAAAACATATATTCTACCAAGATTAAAAGGGCCTACTAAATAGGGTCCCAAGCCCCCATCACTACCTGCCCCGTTGCCTGTGACCAGCCAACACAAACGGCCCACTATTCCCCAAATACTTCCAGCACTTTCCTTGCTCCTTACCTCTCCTTGTTTCTGATATCAGGAATGGCCTTTCCTCCATCTCTGCCTGCTAAAAACTTGCCAACCTTCAAGCTCCCCTCCTGTCCTCCCCAGGTTAATGCCAGTGTCCTCCTCCTGCAATTCATTTCCTATCCTCCAAGCTGGCAATGATCTCTGCCCCCTCTGAGTTCTCATGGCATTTGTTCTTGTCTGTCTGCTGGAACCACACATGTATATATTATGGTACAGTCCTCCGTGTAACTCTAATATCTGCTATTAGGTCATAAGCATCTAGAGGGCAGAGGGCTTGCATTATTCATGTTCATCCCCCATGGTGTCTTTCACATATCAACCCCTCAATGAAACCAGAAGCCAGGAAGCAAGAAATTAAACTGAAAAAGAAAACCTGGCTGGGTTCATAAATGTTTGGGGCTGCAAAAAACACTTAAAAAAAAAAATCAATTCAGTGATCCCAGACATGCAACCCCCATTCTCCCCTGCCCACCCCCATTAAAAAAAAAGAAAAAGAAAAAAGAAACATTACCTAGACCCAGGAAAATGACATGACTTGCCCAAGGTCACCCAACGAGTGACAGAAGAAGTATCAGAATTCAGAGCTCCTGAATCCCAATGCATCAACCTCATCAACAGATTGTTTGCTTCCTGCTCCTTTCTGTCCTCTAACTGGATAATTTTCTTGTTGATAAAGGTTTCCTCAGTAAAGTAATTTCATTATTTTACATATTATTTAAGCTTAAAGCATTTGTGCCACATTCCTGGCCCCACATATAATTTCAGCAAAATTATACTTTTTTTTTTTTTAAACCAAAGGACCAAACAGAGACATCAGAGAAACATCTGGTCTGATTCATCAGGGCAGCAGCAACATTTCTATTTATACATGAGCACAGCCCTATCTTTGTAGCTCTCAGCTGTTCCTCAGTGCTCAGTATGTTCCCCTTTTCAACCTTGTCTGTCCCTCATCAAGAGAGCATCCTGCATCCTGAGTCTTAAACAAAATCTAATGCGATAAAGGAGAATATATTCCCTATTCTCTAGCAGAGGTCTGAATTTCAAAGGAACTGCTTCTTTCTCAGTCTCTTTGTTCAAGAGCATAGGACAGCAAGCCTCAAGTGGTTGGGTGACTGCCATTTGTTTCACTGTATTCTTGGTACAAAGAAGTTGGATGAAAAACCAAGCTAGGGCATGAGTCAAGTTTGGAAGCAGGTCAGGCAGAAAGAGCGTATTCTAAATGGGGAAACTGAGGTTGATGTAGAGAGCATAAGGAGCACTAACTCTCCTCCAGCAACATTTGAGAGTGGTATAAATTAGAAAATGTTTGATCATAGGCATTCATCAGTACAAGAAAAGCTTAGGAATCTTCCTGGGTTTTTTTTTTGTTGTTGTTGTTGTTTTTAATACCAGACCCATGTCCCCTAAGAGAAGGTCACTATTTGTACCAACCAATAACAGTATCATTTGGGAAAGCAGTGGAACAGACCAGAGAGACAAACAGACCTCTACCAGTCATTTCTTCTTGGCAAACACTCCTCCAAAATAATGACCTCACCTCAGCATTCAACTACAGGAATGCAAAAAGAATAAAAACACTCAGATGGAACCACAAGAGCTCCTGACATCAGTGCCTAATTAAAACCTTTAGAGGTCCTAAACACTGGAAATAATAAGGTGCCCACCTCACCCCATGTAATTAAAAAAATTTTTTTTGCCAAGTGTCAGAAAGAGCAAGAAAGTTCTGATTTTTTTTCAGTGATGACCACTACAGAACTTGTTTTAGAAATGGCAAACTTCAAACTCTTAAAAATGTTGTACGTTCTTCTGTGTGTTCCTACTTCTGCCAGTGTTCTAAACACATCTTTTGAGTAATCCAGCTCTGTCTGGAATACACAGTACCAACCATCTATTAACTAACACAATCTATGAAGAGGATAATCTTTAGCAAATTAATTTCTGTGTTTCTCTAGTAACTATAGAAAGGCCAACTTACTTCACCCTAGCCAAAGAAAATGATCACTTCCTTAGCTTTGTGGTTCTAGAGTCCTCAAAAGATGCAATAAGAAAAAAAAAAAAGCCAAATTATTCTAAAGGAGAGATTTTTAGAGTGATTCCACTGTCCTCATACTACCCTGAGAGCAATATTATAATTGGTCAACTTATGAAGGCTATACTGGCCCATTTTCATTTTGCCTCTGGTATAATCAAGGTGTCGAGACACCGATTATAACAGCCAAAGCCTATTTAAGACTCTTGTGAGCAAAGACAAAAAATTCCCAAAATATATCCCCAGTTGCCCGTCATCTAAACATGGATGAAGATGACCATCATAGCACCTGAAAGTCTCACCATTATTGATCGGGATTGATTGCTAGTATTAAGAATAAAAAATCGGGGCTCCTGGGTGTCTCGGTTAAGTGTCAGCCTTCGGCTCAGGTCATGATTTCAGAGTCCTGGGATCAAGCCCTGAATTGCATCCGGCTCCCAGCGCAGTGGGAAGCCTGCTTCTCCCTCTTCCCCTAGCCCCCTCCCCCACGCGTGTGCTCTCTCTTTCAAATAAATAAATAAAACCTTTTTTTTTAAAAAGATTTTTATTATTTTTTTGACAGAGAGCGGAGAAAGAGGGAGAGAAAGCACAAGGAGGGGGAGTGGCAGGCAGAGGGATAGGGAGAAGCAGACTCCCCGCTGAGCAGGGAGCCAAATGCGGAGCTCAATCCCAGGACCCTGGGATCATGACCTGAGCCGAAGGCAAACGCTTAACCTACAGAGCCACCCTTGTGCCCCATAAATAAATAAAATATTTTAAAAAAAAAGAATAAGAAATCTGGAAAGTTTTATTGGTCATCTCCCCATTGGACATCCTTAGCAAGACAACCAGGGAGGCGCTAGAAGTTTAGAAGCTAGTAGTCAGAAAGTGGGCCATTGGAATTTAAGATTGCAGAGGTGCAGTGTCTGAGTGATGACATGATATGGAAGGTGGTCCTGGCAAGTAGATAACTAAAGTAGAACAGAGGACAAAATCACTAGGGTTAAGGAGTTACAAAAATTGGAAGCTAAGTTATTGAACTCCAGGATGATGGTAGGAGGTGGGATGAAGAGGACAGCTGTGATTTTAGTCTCAAGGGCTTTGGAGAATGAAAGAAAGCAACCAGGAGGTTGGTTAGTGGCAGGAAGGAGGAGAGTGGTGGAGCTCATCCTTAAGAGAAGGATGAGCCTTTACAAGAGAGTGAAAGAGTGATGGTCTGGAAGTAGCATTGGGCAGTCAGCCAAATGCCACCCCCTGCTTCCTGACTTCCTCTACCGCACAGCAGAAGAAAGAGAATAAATAGCCCCAACTAGAGGAATTTGCAGGGCAAATCTTAGCCTTGAAGTAGGCCCCTTAATTCAAGGCAAGGAGAGTACACTTCTAAGAAAAGATATTAAGAATGTAAAGTATTTTATTTGCAATGGAATGATGGTTCCAGGTGGGTCAGTGGAAAGGATGATTAACAATGACAGACACAAGAGATGAGAAAGAGGGGATTCATAGTGATAAGCTGAAGAAGTGAGAAAGTACTAAACCATTAAGGGGAGAAGGGTAAAAGAGAGGATAGAGGACAGGGAGGGGGGTGGGAGGATGGGTTAGCCTGGTGATGGGTATTAAAGAGGGCACATTCTGCATGGAGCACTGGGTGTTATGCACAAACAATGAATCATGGAACACTACATCGAAAACTAATGATGTAATGTATGGTGATTAACATAACAATAAAAAACTAAATATTAAAAAAAGAGAGAGAGAGAGGATAGAGGACTAGAAGCATTTCCTTTCCAACCGGTGACTAAGAATTACGGGGATGAGAGAGATGGGTTTCAAATATTATACTTTGGTGCATGTTTTTTGGTGCCTGAATTGGATAAAGTTTCTGTCAAAATAGAGAGATGTGGGGCACCTGGCCGGCTCGGTAGGTAAAGCATGTAAATCTTGATCTCGGGGTTATGAGTTCAAGCCCCACATTGGGTGTGGAGATTACTTAAAAATAAAATTTTTTTTTAAAGGTTTGATTTATTTATTTGAGAGAGAGAGAGAGACAAGCAGAGAGAGAAGCAGGCTCCCAGCCGAGCAAGGAGCCCAATGTGGGACTCTATCCCAGGACCCTGGGATCATGACCTGAGCTGAAGGCAGACGCTTAACAGACTGAGCCACCCAGGCATCCCTTGAAAATAAAATGTTAAAAAAAAAAGAGATGTGATGAGGGCTGCAACGGGACAGTTCATAAGCCATGTCTTCTGCGCTGTGTGTCTGTGTTTGAAATGGTAGCAACAAGCCTATTTAGAACAAAATTTCTTTCCAAGTTTGTGATTCAGCAAAGGGGCCATTTCTCCATTTCACGAGAATTCAAATCTATCGATCTCTTTGTCTTATTCCTCGACTCTTAGTTTCAAGCCCTGCCTGGGACTAATGATTGCCCATCCGAAATATTCACGCTTGTCTCTTCCATTCCCTTGCACCCTGTCCTGCTGCATCAGCTCTGGATCATTCCCACAATCTCTCTTCTTCTGCTCCTCCTTCTCAAACAGCTGAGAAAATCACATACCCTAGGCTCTTATGCTGCTACAGATTCAAGCTCAACTGGCCCCTCAGAGACTCCGTCATTCCCTTAGTTTGTCTTTGGTCAGTTCCCTCTCCTGTTCTGTTCAGTAAATCCACCTAATCATTGTTTCTCTCCGCAAGACTTAGTCAACTCCCAGTTCTCATTCCCAACAAATGTTTCTGCCTATGGAGGCCACTGAGCAAGGCCTCCTTCAAAATCCCCACCCCTCCACCACTTTTTCCCTCAGCTTTAAGGATCAGTGGTCCCTCAACTTTTTCAAAAGCCAAACCCTCTCATCGATTTCAGGGCTGAAGCAATTATTTTCCCTCTTTTTTTTCTTTCAACCACACTTTTTCAACATTGGCTCCTTTCTTCAACTTAACGTGTTAATCTCTCCCATATAATCAAAAAGCTCCCCACCAATGAAGTGCACCAAACTCTGCAACTTTCTTTGAAATGCATCCAAAAAATAAGATGGATTGATGGATGGATAGACGGATAGATCCATAATAAACCAAATATAGCAAAATCCTCTTTGTAGAACATAGGTGGTGAATACATAGATGTTCACTGTACAATTCTTCCAACTTATCTGTATGTTTAAAAATTTGTCATAATAAAAATGTTGGGGGGGGGCTCCCAAATCATCAGCCTCCTTAAGTCACCATCAAATCTTCCTTTTTCCATCTGAACTTTTTTTTTTTTTAAAGATTTTATTTTATTTATTTGAGAGAGAGAATGAGAGACAGAGAGCACAAGAGGGAAGAGGGCAGAGGGAGAAGCAGACCCCCTGCTGAGCAGGGAGCCCGATGTGGGACTCGATCCCGGGACTCCAGGATCATGACCTGAGCCGAAGGCAGTCGCTTAACCAACTGAGCCACCCAGGTGCCCTTCCATCTGAACTTTTTGAAAAATAGATTATACTCACTGTCTTCACTACCTCTTCACCTCCCAGTTACTATTTTTAATACAGATCTTTAAAAAAGAGATAGAATGTTGTAAATATAGCAAAGTCCTCTTTATACTCCACCCAATCCCTTTCTCTCCTGGGTACTAATAATATGTCATGACTGTTCTGTTGGTATGTATCTTTCCCATGCATGCACATGAGTGTAAGCAAATCCTTTGATGAGTTTTTCTATTAAGGTTTGATTTGTCGTCATGAAATTGTCATATACATAATATATCCTAGAATTTCTTTTTGCATTCAGTATTGTGCTTTTAAGATTTATCTGTTACTGGGTCTGTTACTGCTTCACAGATCTAGTCCACCCATTTTTTGTTTTTAAAGATTTTATTTATTTATTTGACAGAGACAGAGACAGCAAGAGCAGGAACACAAGCAGGGGGAGTGGGAGAGGGAGAAGCAGGCTTCCCACTGAGCAGAGAGCCCGATGTGGGACTCGATCCCAGTACTCTGGGATCATGACCTGAGCCGAAGGCAGCCACTTAACAACTGAGCCACCCAGGTGCCCTCCACCCATTTTAACTGCTATATAGTTTTACACCATATAAATAGTCCACTATTAATTTACACATTCCACTACGGATGGTTGTTTCCAATTTTATCATTACAAACAATAGAGCAGTGACCATCCTTAAAGCAATTTTCCTGGGCATATGTGTAAGTGTTTCTCTAGATATACGTCCAGAAATTGAATTACTATATAGTAAGGTACACACTTATTCCATGCTACAAAATATTGGCAAATTGCTGTCCATGATTGTTGTGCCAATCTACTGTTCCATCAGTAGAATATAAGAGTTTCTTCACATCCTTACCAATATTACACATTATCAGATTTTTAAATTTTACCATTCTCATATGTATAAAAAGCAATCCAGTTTTACATTTTGCATTTTCCTCTAGAGAGTTTAGGCATCTTTACATATGCTCTTGGCAATTTGTGTTTCACTTCTACGAATTGCCTATTCACATGCCTTGATGATTTTTTTTCTATTGCATTTTTGTCTTTTTCTTATTGATTTTTTAAAGTTCTCTCTCCATATTTGCTGTGTCCTAATCTTTGTTCAGTTATTTGAATTGCAAATATTTTCTAGCCTTATCTTTTAACATTGTTTATGGTATTCTTACTGAAATAGAAATTTTATTTTTAATTTATCATCTTTTTTGTTTATGGTATAAGTTTTTCATGTCTTAAGAAAGCCTTCCCTACCTGGAAGTAATGAATGTATTTTCCTCTATTATCTTCTGAAAGCTTGACTATTCTGGCTTTCACATTGAAGTCTTTACTTCACTTGATATTTATTTATGTGTACAGTGAGAAGGATCTAATTTTTCCTTATATGGATAGCCAGTGGACCCAGGACCATTTATTGAATAGTCCCGCTCGTCCTTTTTGCTTTGTACTTTCACTTCTATCATATACCAAGATCTCTCATATGTGTAGCTCTCTGTCTTATTTAATTGGTCTAATTGGTCCATTTAGCTCTTTATGCTTTAGTACCACACTGTGTTAATTTCTATGTTAATTTCCACCTCTTCTTCTTTTTCTTTTTCAGAGTTGCTTTGCCTATTCTTAGCATGAAGTCTTCCACATGCACTTTATTTTATTTATCTTTTTTTTAAAGATTTTTTTTTAAAGATTTATTTATTTGACAGATAGAGACATAACGAGAGAGGGAACACAAGCAGGGGGAGTGGGAAAGGGAGAAGCAGGCCTCCCACAGAGCAGGGAGCCCCATGTGGGGCTCAATCCCAGGACCCTGGGATCATGACCTGAGCCGAAGGCAGACGCTTAACCAACTGAGCCACCCAGGTGCCCCTAAAGATTTTATTTTTAAGGAATCTCTACACCCAACATGGGACTTGAACCTACAACCCCAAGATCAAGAGTTGCATGCTCTATGGACTGAGCCAGTCAGGCACCCCTTCCATGTGCATTTTAGAATCAACTGGTCACGGGCGCCTGGGTGGCTCAGATGGTTAAGCGTCTGCCTTCGGCTCAGGTCATGATCTCAGGGTCCTGGGATCGAGTCCCGCATCGGGTTCCCTGCTCAGTGCAGAGCCTGCTTCTCCCTCTCCCTCTGCCACTCCCTCTACTGTGCTCTTCTGTTTATCTCTCTGTCAAATAAATAAATAAAATCTTTAAAAAAAAAAAAAAAATAGAATCAACTGGTCAAATTTCACAAAGCACCCTGTTGGTAATTTAACTGTAAATTTAACAAAATTCTCCTACATTAAAGAGAATTGCCTCTGTATAATATTGAATTTTCAAGAATATGGTATGTCTCTCCTATTTTATATCCATCAACAAAGTTTTATCATCTTTTTACATGGTGGTCTATAAGTAATCTGATGCAGCCTTAGTGTTTCAACTTCCACCTGTGTAGAGACGAATTCCAATGCGGTGCCTCCATCTCAGCTCTCTCCCCTCAGTTCTTGTTTATTCTGGCTCATTCTGGCTGTCCCCAGGCAGCTGGGACTTGGCATGTTTATAATAGAGCTCTTCATCTTCTCCATTAAACTAGTTTCTCCTCCTGTAGACACCATCTTAGCTCATGACCTTGTTATCTATATTTGCCATCGAAGAGAGAATTCTTTGATAGTCTCTCTCTTTAATTTCTCAAATCCAATCAATTACCATGCCATTACTATTTAACTTCCTAAACATTGCTTAATCTATTCCTGCCTCTCCATCTTCACTATCCATCTATCCATGCCTCAGATAGGGCTCTCATCTTTTTTTTTTTTTAGAGATTTCATTTATTTATTTGACGCAGAGAAAGGGAGAGAGAGAGAGCACAGGTAGGGGGAGTGGCAGAGGCAGAGGGAGAAGCAGATTGCCCACTGAGCAGGGAGCCCTTGCGACGTGGGGCTGGATCCAAGGACCCAGTTATCAAGGCCATGAACTGAAGGCAGATGCTTAACCAACTGAGCCACCCAGGTGCCCCACTCTTCATCTTTTCCCTAGACTAGAACAGCAGTTTGCTAACAAGTCTCCTTTGTTTTGTCTGCCTTAAACTTGGTACAACCACAGATGCTACAACCCTTTTCCACAGTCACTGAAGTAATTTACTTGAAAATCTTGTCACGCCACTCCTCTGCCTTAAAACCCTCTAGTGTTTGTCCATTGCAGACAGGATGGTCTACTCTTTTTTTTTTTTTAAGATTTTATTTATTTGGGGTGCCTGGGATCAAGCCCCGCATGGGGCTCCCAGCTCAGCGAGGAGCCTGCTTCTCCCTCTCCCTCTGCCTGCTGCTCTGCCTACTTGTGCTCTCTCTCTGTCAAATAAATGTCAAAAAAAATCTTTTTTTAAAAAAAGATTTTTCCATATTTATTTGAGAGAGAGTGAGTGAGCACAAGCTGGGTGAGGGGCAGAGGGAGAAGCAGACTTCCTGCAGAGCAGGGAGCCCAATGGGGGCTCAAACCCTGGGATCACGACCTGAGCTGAAGGCAGACACTTAATGGACTGAGCTACCCAGGCAACCTGGTCTACTCTTCTTTTTTTTTTTTTTTTTAAGATTTTATTTATTTATTTGACAGAGAGAGAACACAAGCAGGGGGAGCCGCAGGCAGAGGGAGAGAGAAATGTAGGCTTCCCACTGAGCAGGGAGCCTGACGTGGGGCTCGATCCCAGAACACTGGGATCATGACCTGAGCTGAAGGCAGATGCTTAACCCACTGCAACCCTGGTCTACTCTTTTTAACATAGCATTCAGAGCCCACCATTGTCTAGCCCTTACCTTTCTCTCTAGCTTCATTTACAACTTACTCTTGCCTTCAGCAACCCAAAACTGCTTGGAGTTTCCTATGTAGCCTATGCATTTTTTTTCCTTCACAACTTTGTCAATGGTGTCCTTTCTAGAAGGCACATCTCCACTTCCATTCACCTCTCCTACTCCAACCCCAAACCTAATTTCCCTCCCCATCTCTACCTGACTAACTCTTCACATCCTTTGAGATCCAGCTCAGTTGCCAGCTCATTCAAAACACCATCCCTAACTCTGGCAGGCTTAACTAGGTGTTGCTCTTCAATGATCTCATAAATGCTGTGATTATTACCATATCTTGTGCTTACCATACTGCATTGTAATTATTTGTTTATATAACCCCATTGGACTGTGAACTCATCAAGAGAAGTATTTGGGTTTTATTCATTTAAAGTTCAAGAACCTAGTAGAGTGTCTGGCACATAAATATTTGTTGAGTTCAATGAACAAATGATGTACTTGAATTGAATATGCTCTTTATAGAAACTTTTTGGTTTTCTATGTATTATTGCTTAAAATTTAGTTTTCACTAGACTTCTCCCACCACACAGAGTTCATAAATTTAATTTTTTGCTCTGGCTAACCAATTCTAGGAATAATAAAAAAAACAGTGACCTCTCAGTGTGGCTAACATGGTCTAGGTTGGAGTATGGAACCATAGGGGAAAATAGAAACAAATAAAGCAAGATAGAATGAAGAGAGTATCCAAATTGGAACAGGCAGAACCTATCATCCTTAATGAGGACTAATACTATGGTAAGGAGTGATTAATATTTATGAGCTGATTCACCTAGTCAGGGGCTCCTGGATTGTTTGCTAAGTGATATCACCTTGAGATTTACATAAGCTTATCTGGAAATCCCATCCCATGTCTGAGGGGAAAACCAATGCTCTCCCCCAACTCCCTGCAGCTTTTCTGAGCTCTCCATTCTCTTGGTAACCTCAGGGTTTGATTTCTGGCTTCTGTAGAATTCCCATTCTTCACTCTGCATCTTGCAGCCGTTCCTTTATGTTCAATTGGCAGTGACCCAAGGGTGGGTTGCAGCCTCTCTTCCTAAATTTCCCACCTTAAGTTCATGAGAGGCAGCTGTGTGTAGTAGACTCTTCCTGGAGATTCGAAGATGATGTGTGCCACTAGGGGAGCTACTTGGCAAATATGCAACACTCTTCAGTAGCCAATTTAAAACCGAAAACTTGATTTCCTTGCTTTATTTCCACCAACCCAAAGTTAAGCCTCCTGACACTTTGCTCAGTCTTCTTTCCCCATGCTTCCTCCTCAATTACTTTTTCTCTTTTCTTCCTGTATTTCCCAATTTTTAAAAGATTTTATTTATTTGAGAGAGAGCGAGAGAGAGCATGAGCAGGGAGGAGAGAGAGAGGCAGGCTCCCCACGAGCAAAGAACCCGACATGAGGTTCAGTCCCAGGACCCTGGGATCATGACCTGAGCTGAAGGTAGACGCTTAACAACTGAGGCACCCAGGCGCCCCTTCCCAACTAAATCTTTGATAAAACTTTATGTAGGGGCTGCCTGGGTGGCTCAGTTGGTTGGGCAGCTGCCTTCAGCTCAGGTCTTGAACCTGGGGTCTTGGGATCGAGCCCGACGTCAGGCTCCCTGCTCAGTGGGGAGCCTGCTTCTCCCTCTGCAGCTCCCCCTGCTTGTGCTCTCTTGCTCTCTCTCAAATAAATAAATAAAATCTTAAAAAACAAACAAACACCTATGTAAAAGAACACCTTTAGTTATTGGGTTTTTTTTAAAGATTTTATTTATTTATTTATTAGAGAACAAGCGAGAGAGAAACAGCATGAGAGGATAGAGGGTCAGAGGGAGAAGCAGGCTCTCTGCTGAGCCAGGAACCCGATGTGGGGCTCGACCCCAGGACCCCGGGATCATGACCTGAGCCGAAGGCAGTCACTAAACCAACTGAACCACCCAGGTGCCCATCTTTAGTTATTGTTAATGATCAGTGACTGAACCAGGTGGTACCAATAAACACAAATAGTCACCATCCCGGTGTTCCAGTTGGGACAAAGTAAGCTGTAGTCTTTACAGAATTATTTAGTACTGGACCTTAAAATAGTCTTAATTTAATGCCTTTAAATAAACATTCCTCGGGGCGCTTGGGTGGCTCAGTCGGTAAGCATCTGCCTTCAGCTCAGGTCATGGTCCCAGGGTCCTGGGATCGAGCCCGACATTGGGCTTCCTCCTCAATTGGGAAGCCTGCTTCTCCCTCTCCCGCTCCCCCTGCTTGTGTTCCCTCTCTTGCTGTGTCTCTCTCTCTCAAATAAATAAATAAAATCTTCAAAAAAATAAAAAATAAACATTCCCCATATTTGATATATGTATATATAGCCAGTCTGAACGGGGTGTTTCTAGCAACAACAAATATTGACAGTTCCTAAATTTCTGGAATCCCAATGAGATTTTCTGTTTTGTAAAGACTTGAATTCATTCTTTCCACCAAATACTTGTCAAGAGCCTACTGCGGGACAGGCACTGTGATAAATCCTGAAAACTGAGTGGAGAAGAAAAGAGTTCAACTCCCTGCTCCCATGGAGCTTATATTCTAGCAGGGGCCATGGTCAATAGGAAGGAAATAGATAATTATACATTGTTGTGAGTTCTATGAAGATAGTCATCACGGTGAGTTGTTGGAGAACAGGGGAAAGAAAGGTTCTCCCAATAGGGTTGTTTGGGAAGTCCTCTCTGAGCCTTGACCTGTCATCTGAGACCTAAGTGATGAGAAGGAGCCAGAAAAGAAAGGGGGAGGATTGCTAAGAGGCCATTGCAATAGTCCTGGTAAGAGATGATGGTGGCTTAGATTAGGATTGTGGCAGTGGAGGACAAAGGAAGGCAATATAGTCCAGATATGTTCTGAAGGTAGAACTACAGGCCTACCTCGACTTACAATGGGTTTACGTCCCAGTGGAACCTGTTGTAAGTTGAAAATATCATAAGTAGAAAATGTATTTAATACACCTAACCCACCAAACATCATAGCTTAGCCTAGCCTATCGTAAATGTGCTCAGAACACTTACATTAACCTACGGTTGGACAAATCATTTAACACAAAGTCTGTCTTATAATGAAGTGTTGAGTATTTTATGTCATTTATTCAACACTGTACTGAAAGTGAAAAACAGAATAGATGTATGGGCACAGGATGGTTGTAAGTGTACTCATTGTTGACCCTCATGATCACATGGCTGAGTGGGAGCTGTAGCTCGCCGCCCCTGTCCAGCATCATGAGAGAGTTTAGTACCTCTACCCCTGTCACTAGCCTAGGAGAAGATCAATACTCAAAATTCAAAGTATGGTTCCTACTGAACACATAGCCCTGTTGCACCATTGTAAAGTTGAAAAATCCTAAGTCGAACCATCATAAGTTGGGAATTGTCTGTTTAGTAGTATTTGCTGATGGGTTATATATATATATATATATATACGAGAAAAAGAATCAGGGATAACTTCTGTGTTTGTGGCTTGGGCAGCTACATAGTTCATTTGACACCAAGATGGAGAAGACTAGAAGAAGAACAGACTTGGGTAGGGAAATATTTTGGACCTATAAATTTGAGATGCCTCTTAGATATTCACGTAAGGATATTGGATATGTGAATCTGGCATCCTGGGAAAGGTTAGGGCTGGAAATATATATTTGGAGCAATCAGCACACAGATGCTATTTAAAGTCACAGAACTGAATGAGCTCTCCGAGGGAGAGAGTTATTCTTAGAGAAGAGAGCGCAGGACTGAGCACTGAGGCACTCCAACATTTAGAGGTCAGATAGAGAAATGGAAGACAGAAAATGACTGAGAAGGAGCAGCCCGCGAGGCAAGAAAAAGCCAAGAGAGCGTGATACGTCAAAAGTCAAGGAAAAGGTGAGACAGTTAAGTTAGGGACAGAGCCATGCTCATTCTATATAACAAACCCAGTGCAACATTCTGCCTGATATATAAGCTTTCTGAGCCTGAAGAGACAGGTCAAAAAAGCTTTCTAGGGGCGCCTCGGTGGCTCAGTCGTTAAGCGTCTGCCTTCAGCTCAAGTCATGATCCCAGGGTCCTGGGATCGAGCCCCGCATCAGGCTCCCCTACTCAGCGGGAAGCCTGCTTCTCCCTCTCCCACTCCCGCTGCTTGTGTTCTCTTTCTCGCTGTGTCTCTGTCAAATAAATAAAAAAAATAAAATCTTAAAAAAAAAAGCTTTCTAATAGCAAACCTTCCAGGTTGGGCGGGGGCGGCGCTGGCGCAGTGGGTAGAACATGTGATCGATCTTGGGGTTGTGAGTTCAAGCCCCACGTTGGGTGTAGAGATTACTTTAAAAATAAATCTTAAGGGGCGCCTCGGTGGCTCAGTTGGTTAAGCGTCTGCCTTCAGCTCAGGTCATGATCCCAGGGTCCTGGGATCGAGCCCCGCATCGGGCTCCCCGCTCCGCGGGAAGCCTGCTTCTCCCTCTCCCCCTGCTTGTGTTCCCTCTCTCGCTGTGTCTCTGTCATATAAATAAATAAAATCTTTAAAAAAATAAAATAAAAATAATCTTAAAACAACAACAACAACAACAACAACAACAACAAACCTTCCCGGAAAGGTTTTATAACCTAACAGGGGGTCTGAAGAGGCATCAGTTAAGGGCATTTGCCTGTGGTATGGGTCTTCGGGCTTGTGATTGATCACAGGAGCGGTACGCAGTGGGCAAGTGACTCCAGTCTGCCTTAATTTCGTGTTGGCATAAATTTTTTGGCTGATTCTCAGTAGATAATTCCCAAAGATTTTTGTGATGCGAACGAAGTGTAAAGGCATGATTATAAAATTAGTATGGGAGTTTCACAATTTCCATGGTAAAAGCAGGATCATCTTTGTTCATTTGTGCCTAATTCTTTCTCACAGAAGGCACTAGATCACTAGGAATAAAAAGCAGTGCTTCTTTGTCTTCCAGTCCCATGTGGTGAAGTCCAGCTCCCAACTGAAAGGGGGAGCATCAAGGGAAAGAAACAACTTTTCATCTTATCTTACGCTAAACAGCACTGACATTCTGGAAAGCATTCCTTTGATGGCAAGTCCTGTGCCAATGTAAGGCTACAGCCATTTTGATACAGGCTGTTTCGTTATAGTCAATTTGCTGACACACAGCTTTGACACAGTCATTCTGATGCCAGGAACATCTTGATGTGGCCGCCTTGAAATGGCTGTTTTGATATGGGAACATTTTGACTCTGCCTAAAAACAAACCAATAAACTTTTCACTCAGAAAACATGATTACCAAGTAATGTGCATTGACGGATCTCCTTCCCCATTTCCCTGAGCTCCTTCTTACCCCCTCCCCCCAACAGGAGAAGCCAGACTGCAGAGGTGGATGGTGGAAACCTTGAGTGGAAAAAAATCACCATGAGGGAGGGAGAAGGCTGGAACAGTGGACCCAACTCAATAATACAACCTAAGAAAGAGAAACATAATTTTGTTTGTGAACCCATCCTGACTCAGCCTTTTAAAAAAGTCAGTGCATCTCTATGGCATTGAAGGGGGTAGAGAGCACCCCAATCCCCTCCCAAGAGGTTGCAAGAGCTATGCCATGACCAGGCATTTCTTTCTTTCTTTTTTGTTTTAAACAAGAGAAAACCAAAAGATTTAATAACATGTATATGTCCTACATACATGGGAGATACCTAGGAAAACGAAATAATTTTAATCAGGCATTTCTTGGACAGGACACACATCATTGAATGAAGGGTAGTACCATTGTGCGGGGAGATTAAAAAGAACCACGACCCTGAACACCCAAACAGGAGGCAGCAACCCCAGGCTGCCAAGCAACAGATGTGGGCCTAGAAGAATCAGATGGTTGGGTTGATCCAGGGGTGATATTTTGTTACTCAGGTGTAACTAGACAATAGAGAAGAGAAAGCAAAATGCCTTGGGCTCCTTGTCCCATTCATATTATCAGGGATCTATTATCAAGTGTCCTATTAGTTGAATGGAGACTATAAATTGACTCCCTCTAGGTAAATTCTTTTTCTCTCTAAGAATTCTCTTGAAGCAATAATAAAACTGAAATACTTACTCTGGGAAGTAACAGTCACAGTTAAATCATTAATATGAGTAATGGTATAATTTCTCCAGTACCAGGTGTTCATATCATTTCAGCTTGTGAAATAAAATATTAAATATTTTCAAAAGATGATTCTCTATTTCTGCCACCAATATTCCTTTAAAGACTTAAAATGTTATTTAATTGATTTGAAGATGTACATGGAGGATACTGCATGATATATAATGTGAAAATCTATACAGAGCACATGAAATGTTTCCTGGAAATACAAATTTCCCCTCTCCCAAAACCCACCTTTTATTTCAAGCATTTCCTATTTTGTTTTAGTTCCAATCCCTTCCAAACCCTCTGATTTCAATTTAGGTCAGCAGATATGTATTAAATACTACCACATGCCAGTCATTTTGCTCAGCACTACAGGGAACAAAAATATAAGTATGAGTAAGAAATAGCCTCTGCTCTCAGGGAATATATTGGGGGAGATTAGGCTTGACTGTAAACAAAATACAAAACAAATAGCGTTATCACTAGGCACGCTTATGCTTTTAAATATCATCTGCTAAATTTGGGATGCCATAAGCTGGCATAATAAAAATGATTTGGGACCACAGTGACTGGAGCAATTAAACCCTACTGGGAGAAAGAGAGAATGGTCTTTAACTAAGATCGTCTCCTCTGTGATAAGCACTGTGCTAAATGTTTTACATGTCTTATCTCATTGAATTCTCCCAAGAGTCCCATTTTCCAAAGAGGAAACAGCGCTCAGCAACCCGAAGTACCTTGCCCAAGGTCACACAGCTCAGATTTGGTGTGGAGGCCAACTTCAAACATGGCAGACCCCCTACTTATTTCAGAGCCCTCAAGGAAGGCAGCAGGGTGGGTTACAGTTGAGGCAAGAGAATTGGCAGCTCTTGACACTAACACTTGAAAGAATGACTTGGGGTTATTGAAGCCATATAAACAGAAGGTAAAACAAATGGGAATCATAGCCAATTTAGATCCACCACTGAGCAAGTCAGTGAGCACATGGATCAAAATGGCTATTTGGTAAATACAACTTTTTATAAGCTTTGTTGGGTTGTCAATGAGAGTACAAAAAAAGTAAGAAAAACATAACCTTTACCTTTTAGAATATAGACTACACCAATTCTTCAGCTTCTTGAATCTAGAAGGTACCTTTTCTTCCACTGAGAAAATTGATAATAATAACCAACATTTATTGAATACTTACTAGCGCTGGGCTCTGTGCTGAATATATAGGATAGAAGCTGAGATCATGAATTTAGAACCAGGCTGATAGGTTTCAAAGCTTGGTTTCACCATTTATTATTTATTACCTTCACCAAGTCACTTAACTTCTCTGGACCTTAATCTCCTCATCTGAAAGGCGAGTCTATTTCATAGTTTCTGATAAATACACACCTGGTAAAATTAGCTATTATTATGAAATTGGAGTATGCTGGGTTTTTTTAAATTTATTTATTTGAGATAGAGAGAGAGAATGAGCGGGAGGGACAGAGGAAGAGGGAGGGAGAATCCCAAGCCGACTCCATGCTGAACATGGAACCCCACATGGGGATCGATCCTGAGACCACAACCTGAGCTGACCCTGAGACCCTGAGACCACAACCTGAGCCAAAACCAAGAGTTGGATGCTCAACCCACTGCACCACCCAGGCGCCCCCAAGTTAGAGTATGTTTAAGTATAATCCCAGAGAGGAAGGGAGTTTCCTGAGTACACCTGCCCGTGGATAAATCCAGGCTTCCTTCTTGGGGCTCATTGCAAGATGGGGGTCATGTACACAAGGTTAAGCAGGAACGAGTGAAGTCACAGAGCTTGGTGGCCATCACTTCTGCTGGAAAGCCCTGTGTGATGAGGGGAAGTCTGCTGTTAAAGAGAAGTCCTCAAACGATGCCAAAAGGAAGTTGAATTGGCAGAGCTGTAGATGCGGAACAAAATTCCAGGAAAGTCAGGGTGGTTTGCTCCCACTCATGTCTGGCTACTCCAGCAAACCCCTCACTGTGTCTCTGATAGCCAGGCTCCAAAATAACCCTCATTGATCCTCATCTGGTAGTCATGTTCTTGTACAGTCCCCGCCCACGTTGTACCAGGGACATAATACAGCAGAAGAATAGGGCAGAAGTGATGATATGACACAACCAAGATTAAGTAATAAAAGACCCTGTGACTTCTGTCTTGGTTTCTCTCCTCTTCTCTGTTTCAGATTCCTTACTCTGGAGGAAGCCAGCTGCCATTTCTTGAGTACCTACATGGAGAGATGCACATGCTGAGAACCAGGCTTCGTGCTAACAGCCACGTAAGTTAGCTCGGGAGTAGATTCTCCAGCTCCGTTCAAGTCTTCAGATGATGGCAGCCAAGCCAACGGCTTCACTGCAGTCTCATGAGAGATCTTAGCTAAAATCACTCAGCTAAGCCACTCTAGGTTCCTGGCACTCAGAAACTATGAAATAACTGTTTGCTTCCTTCAACTGCAAATTTTGGGGGTAAATTGTTACAGAGCATAGATCATTAGTAGAGTGTCCTCTTAGCTGAGTTAGCCCTCATTCCTATAGGCTTGGTTCTGATAAGTCTGGACTTCTCTCCAGTGACAACCTTCCCTCTTCCCCTACATCCTTCTCTCTCAGCTCCTTTTCCTTCTGTCCATGAAAGAGGGAATCTTTTCTACTTCTCAGAAAAAAATCACTTGCCCCAGAGACAACCTTTCTCTTGCTACTGGCTTCAGAAATATTGCCTGGAATAATC
The DNA here is from genome assembly GCF_002201575.2 of Neomonachus schauinslandi. NCBI lineage: Eukaryota > Metazoa > Chordata > Mammalia > Carnivora > Phocidae > Neomonachus > Neomonachus schauinslandi. The sequence continues at coordinate 48,699,868 of NC_058408.1, forward strand.
TTTTTTTTTTTTTAAAGATTTTATTTATTTATTTGTCAGGGAGAGAGACAGAGCACAAGCAGGGAGAGAGGCAGGCAGAGGGAAAAGCAGGCTCCCCGTCGAGCAAGGAGCCCGATGTGGGACTTGATCCCAGGACCCTGGGATCACGACCTGAGCTGAAGGCAGACGCCCAACCGACTAAGCCACCCAGGCATCCTTGCCTGGAATAATCCTATTAATGGTTTAAGGGATTTCCAAATTAGGAAAACACCCCTTTTCTCCTTTTTTTTTCTCTCTGGTCCTCCTTACCCTCCGGCCCCATCTCTATTTCATGGAATAGATCACAAGGAACAGTTCCAGGAAGGAAATTTGTTAATAACTTAAAAGTTAATATATCAATATATTATCGCACCAAATATATCATCTCCATTAACAACCTTATGAGGTAAGTTTTCTTATCATCCTCATTTTACAGACAAGAGATTGTCTTGCTTTAGGGCACATGGCTGATAGGTAGCCTAATCAGGATTGAACCCCAAGTTTGATTGACTCCCAAGTCTGTGCTCTTAACTATCAGTCAGTATCACCCCTTTATATCAGTTATTCCAATGTCATGATATTAAAATCTAATGAAAAGATGAGATTTGTGGAATCTGCATATCCACTATAAGCACAACACTTAGAATGAATCATTAATGAGTCATTAATGAATATTAATTCTAAGAAATATTTATTTGTTCCAAGACCGGTCAAGTACCTGACATGTCTATGCATGTTTCAAACGTATTTATGGAGCAGGATAAGGTACTTTCCCAGGCAAGCTCCTGAGTCTCATTCAAAGCAGGGAATTTGGCTGAAAGTGTACATCTCAGTCGGGGAGGCTCTCCGACTTTACTCTAGACCCAGTTGGGACCCTTGTAACATGTTCTCTTCCATTCTCCAAATCAGCCCTCTCACATGTCCTCTGCTCTCTGCAAATCTGCCACCATCCCTCCCATCCACACGTGTCACTTCCTCTTCACTCCTAGCAAATGACTCAACATCTGCTGATAGGGAAAGTATAAGCCACCCAATGATAACCGACTCAACTTCCCACCACCATTTCTTTTCTTTTTTTTTTTTAAGATTTTATTTATTTATTTGACAGAGAGACACAGCGAGAGAGGGAACACAAGCAGGGGGAGTGGGAGAGGGAGAAGCAGGCTTCCCGCTGAGCAGGGAGCCTGATGCGGGGCTCGATCCCAGGACTCTGGGATCACGACCTGAGCCGAAGGCAGACGCTTAACTGACTGAGCCACCCAGGTGCCACCCCCCCCCAAACATTTCTAAACCCTGGCCCCCACCAGGCATATCCCATCCTCCTGGGTAGAACCCAGGGTTTGGATTCCAAACCCTCCCACTTTCTCAGGAATCTTGCACTATTGATTGCTCCCTCCCTCTTCATTGTCTGCCTTTCCCTCACCTACTAAATACATTCATCAATATTGAAATGCTCAAATCTCTGCTTAATGAATAAAAACAAAAAAACCGGGGTGCCTGGGTGGCTCAGTCGGTTAAGCGTCTGCCTTCAGCTCAGGTCATGATCCTGGGGTCCTGGGATCCAGCCCGTATCAGGCTCCTTGCTCAGTGGAGAGCCTGCTTCTCCCTCTCCCTCTGCCTGCCTCTCTGCCTATCTGGGCTCACTCTCTATGTCTCTGTCAAACAAATAAATAAAATCTTAAAAAAAAAAAAACCTTTCCCATGGCCCCTGCCCCATTCTTCCTCTTCCCCTTCTCAGCCAGAAGTCTTAAGGAATTGTCTACATTTCGTGTCATGACTTTACCTCCCACTCTTCACCCCACCACATCTCAGTTTATACCACCAACACTTCTTTCAGTGCTGACACCAAGGATACCAAAGACCTCCTAATTGCAAAATCCTAGGGACACTGCTCACTCCATTCATTTCTTCACCTCTCAGTATTTGACACTATTGTTCGCTATCTCTTGAGTTGTTCTCTTTACTCAGCTGGATTTTCTTTTTACCTCTCTGGCTGTACCTTCTTCTTTTTAAGCTCCTCTTCCACTGGCTGTCCCTTTCTCTTGGGGTTCTGTACTGGGTCCTCTACCTTTCTCAATCTACACACTTGTCCTGGGTGGCCCCATCCTCTCCCTTGGCTTTAGTTACCATCTATTTGCCTGTGACTCCCAGATCTATAATTCTTCGACCTCCCTTCTGAGCTTCATACTTAAATCCATATCAATCTGTCTTCCAAACATTTCCACTTAGACGATTTCTAGGCACTTCATGCTCTTCAAACTCAACTGCTCCAAACTCACCTGCTTTCCCCTCCCAACCTGTTCTTCCTGGCAGGTTCCCTGTGCCAGCAAATGGTCCAACCATTCAACCAGTTGCCTAAGGCAGAAATGTGGGTGTCATTCTCAACTTCTCCCTTATTTGTACCCCATTTCCAATCAAGCCTGACAATTAAACCTTCAAATATCTCTGAAATCCATTCACTTATTTCCATTTCCTAGCCCCTGCCTCCTCTGACCAGGATGACTGCAAGTGTCTCCTGATAAGTCTGTCTGCCTCCATTTTGTCTTTCTCTAATCTCCTCTCCATCGTGCAGCCAAGAGTGATCCCTCTAAAGTGCAAATCCTTCAAGATAAAACCCTAACTTCTTGGCATGGCATGCATGGCCTCTTGTGACCTGTCACCAACTCCCTTTGTTTCCACGTCTCCCACACAGTCTTGTATCTGGCCTTGATGAACTGATACTGGATCCTCTGTTAGAACTCTGTCCTTGGTCTCAATCTAACTCCTCCTCTGGAACATCTTTCCTTCAACAACTTTTATGTCTGCATGTTTCTACCTAATGTGGATTAGGCTGAAGTACTTGCCAGGCATGGTTTTCAGACTCATACAAAGCTGGGAATTTGATTAAAAATGTATGTCATGGTCCCAAGTAGCATGGATCAATAGATAAATACTCTCTGATTTCTCACATTCCTTCAATCATAGTACATTTGTCTTTTTTCTCTCTTTAGACCCAAGGCACTTCCATGTCAATCAAGTACAATGGTTAAGAATTCAGGCTCTGGAGCAAGATCACCTGGATTCCAATTTAGACTCTGCAACATCCTAGTTCTATGACATTAGACAACTGCTCACCTGTGCCTCAGTTTTGCCATCTGCAAAGTGGAGGTCATAACAGTATCTATCTTATGAAACTGTTGTAAAGACTGAATGAGAAAAGCTACTAAAATATTTCAAATGGTGCCTGGCACATAGTAATCACTCAAAAACTGCTATTACTTTTGAAGGCAGGTACTGTATCATTTATCTCTATAGAGCTACTAAACATGTATGAAATGAATACATGAAGGAAATGTTTGTATCTAAATTTGTCACCAAAATTCTTAAGGTAAACACAAAAGTGAATATTAAATACATTACTCTAGGCATTATGCATAAAAATTACACAAGTATGGTTGCTGGTCTCTTGGAGCTTTTTGGAAATGAGGTCATTCTATTTCTACCCAAGCACTCAGGGAATTATACTCCCTTGAGAAGGGATGTTGGGATCGAACAGGACACCTCAAGGTTCCTGAAGGCGGCATGACTGACTCTGAGGTAATGTCTTCTTTACATAAATGTGACTGTTAACAGCAAGGAAACATGAAGGTAACTGTTTTAACTTGTTTTCCAGTAACTTAAGACTCCCAGGCACTCTGTTCTCCCAGTGTCACAGACACCTGTAATCTCCCTCATCCTGTTCAAGGAGAGGGCTGTGTTGTGCGGGCGCCTTTCCTTTGAGTCATAGAAGTAGGCTTTGGTTCTCAAGCTTCACAAGCTTGTGTGATTTAGAAGTCAATTTTTATTTTTATTTATTTTTTAAAGATTTTATTTATTTATTTGAGAGAGAGAGAGCACTAGCCAGGGCGGGGTGGGGGCAGAGGGAGAGGGAGAAGCAGACTCTCCACTGAGCAGGGAGCCCGATGCGGGACTCCTTCCCAGGACCCTGGGATAATGACCTGAACCGAAGGCAGATGCTTAACTGATTGAGCCACCCGGGTGCCCCTAAAAGTCCATTTTTATTTTTTATTTTTTTAAAAGATTTATTTATTTATTTATTTGACAGAGAGAGACACAGCGAGAGAGGGAACACAAGCAGGGGGAGTGGGAGAGGGAGAAGCAGGCTTCCCGAGGAGCAGGGAGCCCGATGCGGGGCTTGATCCCAGGACCCTGGGATCACGACCTGAACCAAAGGCAGACGCCCAATGACTGAGCCACCCAGGCGCCCCTAAAAGTCCATTTTTAAAAAGTAGTCCCACTAGATGCTTAGCTCGGTCAGGGGTGAGACAGAAACAGAATAAAATTCTTTAATGGGATGGATTTGTTTCCCCAAAAAATAGTTTAAGCGGGAACTGAGGTGACCTAAGAGAAGTTTCAGGGTAAGAAAAAGCTGGACCAGATATATGTGTGGCACCAAGCTGCTAAATATACATATTTATGTAAATAAATATGCATCCCACTCGTAACTGCTTGCCTTCCTCATTGGCCTCCCGCCTCTTCTAGGGATAGACAGACACTGACACAGTATTTCTGTCTTCATAAAGAAAGGCTAGCATCTAGGGAAATGACCTTGATAGACTGAACTATAAATATACTATTAATCAGAGCAATTTGCTCTTGAATTGTGCCCCCTTTCTCAATATCCCAAAGCAACTCTAGGAGAGAGGCAAAAAAGCACAATCACTAGCCACTTAATGAGTGTGCAAGTAAAGGTCAACTATTCCAACACAGTGGGGAAATCACTTGAATCCTGTCTCCAGAGAAAGTTTTTCCCAGGATCGGCTAAATCTGAATAGATCCCACAGGCAGTGCCCCTTTGCCACATGGTCTTAGCATCCTAGAGCAAGGTACGAAGGAAAACAAGGTTAGTTTAAGCCACACATAACAAGTCACCTTTGCTCTCTGCAAGAGTGACTGGCACAACGCTTACAAATAGGCTGTCCTCCAGAATGTCTGGGGCCGGGAGACTGGCTAAGCATAAGTACCAGCCTATTGGCATTAATGGGAAAACAAAGTAGCAATTCCCAATCAGAGCCTATTGGCAGTAAGAACAGCACATTACATTCATTTGTTTTATACTCCATTGGACGTGAACATTATTTTTCTGGTCAAATGAATGCTCCATGTCAACCAACCATGAGCAGTACTCTACATGTCCCCACAATAAATGTCATCAAATGGACATTCTCCCCAATGAAAAGAATATTTACAGCGTGAAGGTTGAACACAGAAAGGGGAGCCCCTTATTCCTCGTTGTCTAAGAAAGCGCCTCTATGGCCAATTTAGCTGCTGTTTTACAAGTCAAAAGGTGGCCTTTCAATTGCCAGCCCCGGTCCCTCCACGTGAGAGGAAGAATTGAGCTGCTCTCCTTCCGCCTCTAGTGACCTGCTGAGTAATAAAGGTTTGTGGAGTTGCTTTGTTCCTTTCTTTCTTTTTTCTTTTCCTTTTTTTTTTTTTTTTTTTTAAATCAGAACTAAGCTGACAGTCTTCCCGACGGCGGGGAGGGCAAGGGCAGGTTAAAATCCACCTCCAGCTCCGCGGGGAATGAAGACGCCAAGGCTCATTCCTGTCAGCAGGTGTGAGTCTGGCACACAGGGAGCAGCAAAATGGAGTAAGTAGGTGCCATTTTGTCCTCCATGTTCCCACCCCCACCACACAGAAATAAATAGTTTGAGAAAATGATCCAGGATGGCTGGGAGTCGGGCTGAATAGAAGGTCCCTGTTGAATGCTGCTTCATTATGCCACTTTTCCTTTCATTGAGGGATTCCAAGTCTTGGTGGAACCGATTATGACGAGGAACTGCTGACCGCCCTGGGAACCAGCAAACTGGCCTTTGATTTGTCGCTTTGAGGCCCAGTTTTATCACTGAATTGTTAATTGAGTGCAAGCGTGTGAACTTGGCCCGCCTGAGTCTCAGTTTTTAAATCTAGAGACTGGGATCCGTACCCTTTACCATTAACGTTTATAAACAGTGCCTGAGGTGACAGTATCAATGTACCCCTTTTTAATCATGCCCCAAACCTCCCTGGAGATACCTTTGTCTTCCGGTTTATTTTACTTTACTTTAAGATTATTCTTTTATTTATTTGACAAAGAGAGAGAGCACAAGCAGGGAGAGCGGCAGGCAGAGGGAGAAGCAGGCTTCCTGCTGAGCAGGGAGCCCGATTTGGGACTCGATCCCAGGACCCTGTGATCATGACCTAAGCCCAAGGCAGACGCTTAACCGACTGAGCCACCCAGGCGTCCCATCTTCCGGCTTATTTTACACCGAAGGCTTACCTTTCCATCTCTCCTCTCTCGTGGTCACTGCAAGAGGGATGGTGCTTGGCTTCATGTTTATATAGCCCCCACAAGGTGAGCATCAAAGGAACCTACTCAGGACACAACTGTCCTGGAACCAATTTTCTAGCAAGAGAGATTGGAACTGAACCTTGTAGCTTTATTCCCTATCACTTATCATTTCTGTGCTGAAGCTTTAACTGTTTCGTAAGCTCTATGTAGTTCATTCTGGATACATTCTAAAAGGAGGACCCGGGGTATCTAGTTCATCCCAGACAGTGAGAGAGTTGTCTATAAACCCTTTCACTTGTTTCGTTATGGAGTTCCCAATTTAAAATACAGAACGGTACCAAATAGTGTTTTACAGTTCTGTGATTCTCAAAGTGCATCAAATACATACTTTGGGGCCCTACTCCAAATCTACTAAAGCAGAATCTCTGGCGTTCTTGGGCAAGTGTAATTGGCAAAGTTGCCACCGCGTGACTGCGATGAGCACACGTGGATGAGAACCACAGAAAACGTTACTTAGATGAAATGGGCCCCATCTGACCCGGTGCAGCCTTCCCTGTCTCAGGTAATGCTTATTTCCTTCTGCCAGGTGCTCAGGCCAAAGGCCTCCGCATTGTCCTTGACTTAACTTTTATTCTCACACCCCACATCCGATCTGTCAGCAAAACTAGTTGGTTCTCTCTACTTTCAAAATATATCCAGAGAGAAAAAAATAAATGTTTATATATTTAGGGTTCATGACTTTTGCTGATACTCTAATACAGTCTTTTATTCCTACCTAGCAGCCGGGGTGATTCCGTTAAAATTTAAGTCTAATTGATGTAGGAAAGACGTTATTAGGGTTCGAAGCTGACGACCAAGAAAGAATTCTTGAGATGTCTTTGGTGCAAAAAGGTGATTTTATTAAAGCACAGAGACGAGACCCGTGGGCAGAATGAGCTGCTGCAGTGGGGTTGTGAGAGGTGGCTGATTATACACTATGGGGTTGGGGGAGGTAAGGAAAAAGGGAGGTTTCAAAAGAACTCTCATATGCTAAGGAGGACCTACAAGATACCAGAGGCCTTGCCATTGTCAAGTTAAGGTTATTTTTCCCCCCTCTAGCAAGGCATTAACATTAAGATAGTTGGGAGATTCCTGGGAGAATGGCACACATGTCCCACCCAGGAGTCTGCAGGGGGAGGTTGCCGGGTGTCAGCTTACGCTTTGTCTTCAGCCAACCTTCTGCTCCCTCATCATAATCATTTCATTCCTTGGCTCAAAAACCTCCTGTGGTTCACTCCTCCTTTCACTCAGAGTAAAAGGCAAAATCCTTAGCATGGCATTCAGGGCTCTTCAGACCTAGAACCTGACACCTGTCTGCCCTCTCCTCCCATACTCTCCTACTTCAGCCACCTTGGCCTCCTTGCTGTTCTAGGCATGGTCTCACCTCAGGTCCTTTGCACTGGTTCTCCTCTCTTCCAGAAATGCTGTCTTCCATAGACATCCACATGGCTAACTCCATCACCTCCCTTGAGTTGTCCAACGGTCACCTTCTCAATGACCACCTCCTGACTACATTGACCACCTGATCACAGCCCACTTCCTCCACCCCCACTCTCCTGAGTGCTCTTTACTCTGATCTACTTTCTCTCTTTTCCCAAAGCACTTATTGCCTGTTAATATATTACATAATCTATTTATTGTATTTTGTTTATTATCTTCCCTAGCTAGAATAGAAATAAGCCCCGCAAGGACAGGAATCTGTGTTTGTTCCCTGATATAGCCCAAGCACCCAGGACACTACCTAGCACATAGGAAATGCTTAATAAATATTTGTAACATTTAATCCATGAAGATTCTCAAATCCCGAGAGAGCAAACCAGGAACGTGATCAACCTTGCAGAATACTGCCTCAATAAAGTTGGTTCCTAACTGTATTTGCCACTGTGGGGACAAGCAGAGCTTATATGATATTTTAAGAACTTTGCAGTGCAGGATAGGATACCAACAACTCAGAGTTGTTGAACTACTTCTACGTTGACAATCAAGAGCTAAATCAAAATAGTGGCTAGGGTTAACTATACTTCAATTAAAAAAAAATTAGAAGCTGCTAGAAATTTCACTTTAGCTTCAGGCCTGCATGTTATTACGTGAGAAATGGGATGAAACAGAATATGGCATTAGTCCTGTGACCTCCAGCTCCTACCAGGTGGGTAGGGGTCAAAAGCCAAACTGTTGGTGGGTCCTTCTCTGAAATGAGTAATAAAAACTCAATGTATCACAGAGAAAATGTTAAGAAAAAAGAGAGAGAGATCTCACTTCACATATCTATTTTTATTTTATTGGGCTGTATCACAATCTCCGCGCAAAACAGTTAGCCCTGAGGGGCAGAGAGATCAAGAACATTCCAAAAGTGGTCAGAGGCAGTCTCCCTAGCCTGGTGGAAGCACCGTCTCTAGAACCTCCCCCATCCCAGGACAATGCTCTTAATTAGCCGCACCACATTTCCCAGAGAACAAAAGCTCCCCAGCCCTCACCGGAAAAGCTTTTCCAGGAGATATCTCATTGGGGAAGCGCCAGGCCCACAATAGGGAGAGGAGAACATACAGGCTGTTCTGAGCTCTGCAAAGAGACACAAACTGTGGATTCTCTAGGGAGTCGCAGAGGTTAGGGGCACATTTTATTTCCACGTGACAAGCATGTGCTTCACATACCCCGAGGTGGCCAACTTCAGAGGGCCCCTTCCCTCCTCCCTCTCCCTCAGCCACTAGCTGGGGTTGGGAACCTCTGGGGTGGCAAAATAAATGGGAATAATCTTTAGAACTGAGCATCTGCAGGAGCAGTACGGAAGGAACAGGGAGTTTATTTCAGGTGACAGACATCGAGCAGGCCCCTATTTTTTCCTGAGACTATAATAATATTTCTGGAATGGGGATGCTTGAATCATATGTCTCTTCATATCACTGTGTGGGAAGTCTCAGTTATGAGCCCGACAATTGAAGAGAGGGGGTGCTTGTGGGACTTGGGGAGGCATGCAAAGAGTCTAGAAGCTGGGGGTGGGAGAGGAACCAGGTGCCAGCAGAGAAGGCAGTTAAGTGGGAACGTGCGCCTCACCTGAGCCCGTCTGGGGAAGAAAAAGCATAGGGCTGAGAAGTCTTCTCTCCACAGCTTTGCTCCCCCCATTGAATGTGTTTTTTGAAAAACACAGAGGAAAAAAAAAAAAACTCGTTGAAGTGCCTCTTCCTGAGTAAGTCCACTGTCAGGAAAGGAAAATCCAAACGCTCAAATATTCTATTTTTGTGCCCAAGGCTCCTGGCCCTGCACACAGACCCTTCCTTACTCTGAAGGAAAGGAAACTGGGCGCGAGGCCTGCTGTCTCCATGGAGGCCGGAATTGAGGAACTGTGTTACTCGAAGGCCTGTTCTCCACAAGGCCTCCATTTTAGGAAATGAGGAGAGGGCACAGGATGCCTGGGATGGGCATGAGGGCGGAGTTGGTAGGAAAGGAAAAAAGTGCCTCTCTGGTGATTCTCTAGGCAAACAATCGTGGAGCTAGACTTTAATTGGAAAGTTCAGTCAGCTGCATTAGTATTCTGCTTCTTGGGGGTGTCCTGGGGGTTTACTGCCTTCACCTGTCTCTGGGCTACCAGGTAGATAAGGATGGGAGGCCTGGTTAAGAGGTCTACGGTTTGATGTGTGGGCCAAGTGAAAGTACTAAGTCAGTAATAAGAGCAATAAAACAGCAGTTATGCAGGTAGATAAGGCCTCTCTTTGTTTAGTTCACATCAATTTTGTGCATCGATTCGAAGGGTTGTTGTTTTCCCTCTGGATTGCCTTGAACCAGTTCGGTGGTGGTGCTTAGGGCGTCCAACCTAGGAAATGGGGTTCAACCCACTCCTCTCAGTCCAGGGAGGCCTTGCCCCCCTCCCCACTTCGCCAGAGATGGCCTTTTGTGAGGACCCTCCAATATGTGACAGTCACATCTCTTGGGCTATTTCTGCCTCCTCTGTTATCTGGCCTGCAAGGTCGACCTTAAAAAGCGACCTCCGTGTTTAAAGGGTTTTCCTGGGAAGCTGGTGATTGAGGATGGAGGAAGGAAACGAGAAAGTTCCAATTAAAGAGACGGATGCCTCTGGCTTCGCTAGCTTATTAATACACTGAGGTAGCCCTGACCCTGGCTGGCACAGGCAGAGCCCCCTAAAAGGCAGATCTGGTCACAGCACTAACCCAGCTCACAACCCTTCCATGGCTCCCCAGTGCCCTTAGGGTAACCCTGGATGTCCCCAAGTGGAGTTACAAGGCTGCTCTGCGTGAGCTGGCACCTGCTTGCCCTGTGCCCCACCCCGCCCGCATTCCCTGTCCACCCCCTTCAGTTCCACTGAATTTCTTTCAGTTCCTCAAATGTGGTCTGCTTCCCCTCTTCCCCGACCTCCAAACGTGCCTCTTCTTGCTACTCCTAACTCATCCTTAAGTTGTTGCATTGAACATTTCTACCCCAGGGGAGCCATCCTTCACCCCCCCTTAGGTTTCTCTAGGAGCTTGCACAGACCTCCCCCTTAACCTGTCACTTACACACTACTTTGTAATTACGTGTCTCTCTGTCTGTCTCTCCTACTGGCTTGTAAACACCTGAGGGCAGCAGTGAGGTGTCTGTCTTGCCCACCATTGTCTTCCCAGTGCATGTCTAGTGCCCAGCACATGCTGGTGGCCCGCGAGTATTTGTTGACTATGTGGGCATTGCGCCAGTCGGACGACAGAAGGCCCATTGGCCCTTCCCATGTTTGCATTTGCCATGTTTATTCAAGTCCCTGCTGAGACACAAGGAAGGGCCCCAAATTAGAAAGGCATGCTGCAGTTGGGCGGCCCTGACCTCCCCTCTTCCTTCCCTCTCCCGTCCCACCTTCTCCATGATGCCTTCCCAAGGATCCTGGGTCTCTCGAAGTTCTCCCAGCCAGCTTAGGGCCCCTCATGGAGCTCCTGGTTTGTGTCTAGACTGGCACTGGTCTCAGTTACTGATTGGTTCTATTTTTTATTAATTTGAAAATTAATTTAATATTAATTAGAAATATTTTTCAGCGAGTTCATATTTATGCCTTATCTTCCCCCCATTTCTCTCGAGAGTAGGAAGAATGTCTTCTTTTATCAGTCCTTTCTTTATACCTCCTGTTGGGGTAGCTTTGTAAATATTTAATGAGTAATCCTAGGATGACTTGAAGTCTCATTTTTCTTTACAAGTTGGGTTTATTACAGCCCCACGGTGGAAGTGCATGCTAGATGTATTTGGTGATGTGGCAATTGGACGAAGTTTCTTAAAGGAAGCTGTGTTTCCAGGTTGGGCTTGGAAATTGCAGCCCAGAACTATGTGTAGCCCTGGTCGGTTGGCAGGAGCAGAGAGCCCACAGCCTGGGAGAAATGTTATTCCAGGGTGCCCTCTAGTGATCCAAGGCACCACTAGGTCAGAAAGCCAGGGCCAGAGGCTCTTGAACTCAGGCAGGAGGCAGAATCATGGTGGGATCTGATAAAACTAGAGATGCCAGGATGCCAAGCCAGCGGGGAGACCAGTCCTTCTAATCAGCATCTTCAGGGATTGGATGCACGGTCTTCAGATCACACAGTGAAATACCAACTAGGTGATGCCCATCAGAGTAAATGTTCCAGATATGTAGTCTGAGGATACCCAGTGTCATTCCTCTGCTTATGGGGATGGATCACCGACTCCTTGCTCACAGCTTAAGTGTGGACCTCAGTGAGAAAGAGAGAGACACAGAGGCGCCTGGGTCTCTGGTATAAAGTACAGTCTAGGACACACAAGAGCAGGAAGCAGCATTTTTAGCTGGACCATTGAGCAAATGGTTTAGAAAGGATTGTGTTACCTTCGCTCTCTCTCTTTTAAAAAATATTTTATTTATTTATTTGACAGAGAGAGAGAGAGAGAGAAAGCACAAGCAGGGGGAGCAGCAGAGGGAGAGGGAGAAGCAGGCTCCCCGCTGGGCAGGGAGCCCAATGTGGGGCTCGATCCTAGAATCCTGGGATTATGACCTGAGCCGAAGGCAGTCGCCTAACCAACTGAGCCACCCAGGCGCCCCTGTGTTACCTTCTCTTGATGCCTATTCTCCAGTCGAATGGAGAGAAACCCTTCTTCTCTTTTTGTGCACTTCCTGGCAATGGGCACCTGGTTTCTATTGAACACACTTTCCACGGCCAACACTATGTTAGAATGTTCCCACATATCATCTGTGGAAGTCCCTGGAATCATCCCAAGTGAGGCATTCCTTATGCCATAGAAGCAGAGAGAAGGATTAAAATGTTTGTTGAACCTTGAATGGTGATAAATGACTCTGATTTGCAGCCTAATACTCAAGTCTAATTATTTTATGTGCGTTTTCATGTACCAATAGCACCTAATGAATTAAGTTAAATGGTAAAACCACATTTATTGAGTGTCCACTATGTGTCTGGACACCGTGTTGGGCTGTGGAAATATAAAGGAGGTAAGGCCGAGTGCCAACCCCACCAGGCTCAGAGCTTAGAGGGGACACTACCTCTGATGCGGTGTAATGATTACCCTACCGGAAATACGGACCCAGGGCTAGGATAGCACAGGATGATTACGTCTCTCCATGGGAACCAGTTGATAGAGAGAAATGCTATCACAGATCCACTCTAATATTCTAATAATTGATGAACATTAGTATTTTTCATGAGGGATTGGGTAAAACCATGTCATTCATTTTCAAATTATCTTGGACAAAAGAGTTATCAAATCTCTCTTCTCACAAATAACCGTATTTTCTTTCACACCCCCAGCTCCGTTATTATAATCTTTAAAACAAAACATGAGGTGCTGGCGGCCTGACGCCATCTGATTTCAGTCCTGCTCATTTGCTTGTCTGGAAAACTTTAAGCAGAGGCTCACCGAGCCCTTAATGAGAAAGCTCATTAGAAAGCCGTCTGAAATGGGGAAACAAATTACACGCACAACACAGTCCCCTCTTTCCTCCTCATTTCCTTCTCCTCGTGTCGCGGGGTTAGAAATGACAAGGCGAAGTGAGTCATCAGGTCGAAACAAAGTGCTGCCGAATGGGTCGGTCTTTACCTTGTTGCTTCATTGCAGCACTAAAACGTTGCCCAAACAGCAGGAGGGCCTCGAGCACGTAATGACGGCCTTGGTAAAGCCTTTGATAGTGTCTATTTGGGTGGAACTTGAGCTTGTAATTGGCGATGCACACATTGCCTGATTTCCGAGCCTCTCCCTAGAAAGCTGGTTTATTCCTGGTGAAGGGGGAAGTTTCCGTCCTTCCAGGTGTATCTCTGAAGGTTTCCTCAGGAGGATTTTTTCAGGGTGGTAGTGGTCGCATTCAGGGCTGGCCCAGCTGCAAAGGGTCTCATTAAGTCCCTCCCTCCCCTTCTCAGATCAGGAGTTTCTCGAATGAGGATAGACTTCCTGCCTCCTGGCTTGAAAGGAAGTGAGGGCAGTGACTGTCCACTGGGAGGAAGAAATGGGAGGTGGCTTGTTGGTTTTTTTTTTTTTTCTTCTTCTCTTATCCTGGAGTTTGCAAAAGGAAGGCGACAAACACCAAACAATTCTTCCACACCTGGTAGCAACACACTGTTTGTGGGGAAAAGGAAATCCTTCCTGCCACCTTGTCCGCTGAGTTCTAGAATTTGCTGGGGTTGAAGCGCTTATAATGAAATACTTGCAATGTGGCTCTTTTCTGTGCCAAGGTGGAGACACTGACAACTTCTTTAAAGTCAGAAGACGAGGGTCCATCCCATACTCGCTGTTTGGCTCTTTCTAATTTTTTATTCTCTTTTATTTTTTTTTAAGTAGGCTCCACGCCCAGCGTGGGGATTGAACTCTCACGACCCTGAGATCAAGAGTGGCAAGCTCTATCGACTGAGCCAGCCAGGTGCCCCCTAGAGGTTTGACTCGTGAGAATTTTTAAAACACCTTTAAACTGAAGCGTCTATCATGTGCCAGGCCCTGTGCCAGGCACTGCGAATGCAAAAATGGAGAAGTCAATGACTCCATCCTGAACTTGTTCGTAATCTCCTGGGGAACATGGACGCACAAACAGTCTCAACACAACGTGATCTATGCTTTACTGAAGCTATGGAAGAGTGGCCAAGAAGGCAAGAAGAGGGGACTGTACATGTTCCTGAGGTGGGGGAGAAGAGCAAGAAGGTGAGAGATGGGGACACTGCGGTGAGGGAGGCCCCACAGATCAGGAGCTGGAGCAGGATTTTGAAGATGAAAAGAGAGTTCATGTAGAGAGAGAGAGAGAAGGTTGGTAGAAGGAACCCTTGGTAGAAAGGGCAAGACTGAGAAGGAGTGGGCTAAGTGGGAGGGAACGGGAGAGACTGGATCCAAATGCTGTTGGAGGCTCATGATGATGGAGACTGACTTGCCTCCATTGGACTGATCGGACTCGGCAGATGGGACATCAGTGGTGACTGTAACAAGAACAACTTCAGGGCACTTAGGGGAAGATCCCAGAGGAGAATGAATGGAAGGAGAGCAACGGAGCTGTCTTCTTTGCCCGGCTGGGGGTGGGGGGAGGAGATGAATAGGGTGTTGGCTGGAGAGGGATGAGGGATGAAGGAAGGTCTTGGTTGTTTTGGTCTGTAATTGAAACTTGGGCATGATTCTCTACCCCAGGGCAGGAGGCAGTGGAGAGAGATGGGATTAAATAGGGTTAATTCCTACCTTGTAGTCCTGAGGATTAAATGAGATCCCCCTAGGCCAGCCCTTTGTGTAAAGAGATATACACATGTGAAATATGATTATCCTGCTATTGAAATAAAACCTCCACGCAGCACAAGGCTGCCGAGTTGGGCAAAATCTCCCTTATCTCCCTTATCACTTGGCGGCTCTGATAGGCCAATCTCCCTCTCCATAGCCTTTTTGTGTGCGCACTGCTTTCCTATTTCCTCTTGCCACCACTTTAGACCCAGAGCCCAAGAATGAATTGAGCCCTCCTTGACATTTCTTCCTGCCAACAACACAACTCGCCAGTTCCCTTGGATCACAACAGGAAGCTGGGGGCTGATAAGTGAGAAGCATTAAGGGAGGGGCACGAGCCTTCTTATTGTTAGGAGGTGGGGCTCCTGTCCAGACCTCTTGGAAACTTGCTTTGTCAGTCGATCAGCTTTTCATCAGATAACACTGGAGCTACCTGGGTTATCTGGGCTCTGAAGTAGATTGTCCCCTCATGGACACCAGTGACCTCCTTTTTCTTCTTCATTGATGAGCTGCAAGTCCTACTTGGGCAGAGATTTTTGTCTGTTATGCTCGATGCTGTATCCCCAGTGACTAGAACAGTGCCTGGCACATGGATGGTATCTAATAAGTATGTGTAAAGTGAATGAATTCACCCATTCATTCATGCTTTCATTGACTCCGTCAAAATGAGTATGTCCTGTGCGCCAACCCACCAAACCCATCCTAGAGGAACAGACAAGTAACACTTGCTACCATTTAAAAAAATGTATATTCCGTGCCAGGCGCTTTACATGTAATAGTTCATGTAACCACAATCCCTTTACAAATGGGGACACTGAGACTCGGAAAGAAGACCCTTGGATGAGGGTATATGGCGGGGAAGTGGTGAAGTTGGAATTCCTGGCTGCCTCACTCCCAAATCTATGCCCTTTCTACACACTGCCTGCTTCTCCAGCCTCGTCTCTCAACCCATTCTCCAGCTCAAAGCCATAATTTTTGTCCTAGCTGACCACTTAAAATTTCTTGAACATGCCACATTCTCTCTCCCGCACTCTTTGCCTGGGACTCACTTAGCTGTGCCTTCTGTCTGCCGAATTCTTCCTCCTCTTTCCTCTGGGAGTCTCTCTTGAAATGAGGCTCTCCAGCTGGGGTAGCTTGACCTTCCCCTGTGCTGTCCCAGCCCCCTTTGCAGCCCTCTGTCATAGGACTTATCACAGGCATCTTTGATGCCTAATTAAGTGTGCCTCCCTCCATTAGATGGTGAGAGGTTCAAGGGCAGGGACTGTCTTCATAATAGGAGCTGCCATTTATTGAGTGCTGCCATGTACCCTCTTACCTTGCTAAATTCTCAACCACCACCCCAGGTGGGGATTACTATGCTTGCCTTCCATATGAGGATATGGCAGCCCAGAGAGGTTAAATAGTTTCCCATGGTCCCAATAAGTAAGGAGCTAAGTCCAGACTGACACACAGGTGCTTGTGATTTCAAGGCCCCAATTCTTTTCACTTTGCTATGCTAGTATCAGAACCATCCACGATGCTCACAGCTCAGCTGCTGGGATAGAAAGACAGATAAACACTACCTGAACAATGAGATTAGCAAGCGAATACAGGTTTATAACAAAGTTCTCTGGGGAAAACATATGGAAGGGAAGAATTTGTTCTCTCTGGGGGAGGAGGGGTTGGAAAAGCTTCATAAAGTTGCCAGAATGCTTGGGAACTTGTAAACTGGTTCCATAATTATGGTTTAAGGTGGAAAATAGATCCCGGCCTCAAAGACTGGTGATTAATTTTGGGGGCCACGACAGCCTGCGTCTGGGCCACCACTGGTTCCAAATTCGCCCATCGGGGTGCCAGGAATTTTGAACAAATGCCTGCTGGTACCTGCTGGAAGTAATGGCTGGTCACCAGGCAACCTGGTCAGCACATTGTTTCATTAAAATCTGTGTGTGTGCGTGTGTGTACTACTTCATGTAATCACAGTTTTGTTGTGGGTATTTTTTGAAGATTTTATTTATTCATTTGAGAGAGAGAGCACAAGCAGGGGGAACATCAGGCAGAGGGAGAGGCAAGCTCCCTGCTGAGCTGAGAGCCTGACATGGAGCTCCATCCCAGGACCCGAAGGCAGACGCTTAACCGACTGAGCCACCCAGGCGCCCCTGTAATCACACTTTTAATCTCACATATGATACTTTAAATGAAATCGATACATTTTCAAGCTTCCGGCTACATGCATTAGGGTAGTAACTCCTACTTCTGTGTTCCCCTCCTGCTCCTGTCTCTCAACCGCATGCATCCCCTGGAGGCTGCTGTCTCTGTATTCCCTCCTTCAGGGAATTCCTCTTTTCTAGGCTAGAACTACTGTAAAATTCCTATAAAATTAAGCTTAAGCCCACAAGCAAAGCATGGCTTTAAAATGTCTCGTACAAAAGCTTCTTTGTCTGCTCTGGAGGGGGGTGTGAGGGAGGCACAGCGGGCGGCTGGGTACCCGGATACCGATGTCGCCGCTCAGGCTTCCGGAGGCTTCTCAATAGCTCCTTTTCCTAACCGTGTGGCCTTGGGCAAGTTACTTACTTCACCTCCTTAAGCCTACATTCCTCATCCATAAACAAGTGAAAATAATAGTATACCAGGAGCAGGACAATCCTGAGGACTAATGAAATAATGCAAAAGCACCTAGTGACTGGTTTGTAACGTTACCAATAAGTGCTAGTTGTAATGATAATTATTATTACTCTTACCGATGGCAGGATGAACCAATTTGGGTGACAGTGATTTGCAACCTACGAAGTGCTATAAAAATGCAAAATATTATTATTATGGTGTCTAGTGTTGAGCGAATGCCAAAGAGCTCGGTAGAAAGAGAAGCCAACAGGAAATCAGGAAAGCCAGATCCTTTTTTTCTTTTTTTAAAGATCTTATTTATTTGAGAGAGAGAAAGAGAGCGCACATGAGCCGTGGGGGGGGGGGGGGGGCAGAGGGAGAAGGAGAAGCAGAATCCCTGCTGAGCCGGGAGCCTAATTCCAGGACCCTGGGATCATGACCTGAGTTGAAGGCAGATGCTTAACAGACTGAGCCACCCGGGCACCCCAGGAAAGCCAGATCCTAATGCTATTCTTGCCACTAACTCCGCGCCGTGACCTCGGGCGTCTCTCCCTGAGCCTCAGCTTTCTGGCTGGTAAATGAAGCAGTTTGATTAGATTATCTTGAAGAGCAATCCCAGCTCTGAAATTCTATGATTCCATGAATGTTGGAGCAAATAAGTGACATAGCATAGTTTACAGAGTTCTTGGAATAGAGTAGAAGGTCCATATGTACTATGTGTGTCCATAGCCAAAGTTGATCTCTGAGGCTGACAAGTTAACCCCAACTGCAACAATCAGAAAGAGCCATTTGGGGGAATTCAGTGAAAAGGCAAACTTCTCCGCCACAGCTCAGGAATCTTGGAGGACATCCCTGTGGCAGAAGGTAATAATTTATATCTACAATGGCAGTACAAACTAGTCGGAAGAAAGGTCAGATGATACCCAGCAGCTGTATATTTAGGCAGGGAAGTGAGTCCAAACTCTTAAAATATTTTGGTTCTGTGCCTTGGGATAGTAATGTGCTGGGAGCTCCTCCACTCAGCTTGCAGGGCTCCTTGCTTCCCAGGTTGGTAATGTACCACACACCTGCTACAGGCTAGACAGAGATATGGTGGTGAGCTCTGGGCCACTGAGACCCAGTCTCTATTCTCGGGGAGCTGACAAACTGTTGGATAAAGTATTCTAACTGTGGAGTATACTTTTACCTTTTCAGCATAGTCCTGTACAGTGGTAATATTGTTTGTATATTATTTGTCCATTATTCTGTGAAAACATAGCTGCTTGTGTATTCAGCTCTGACTTGCTTCTCCACCCTCAACCCTCTAGCAGCTTCTGGATGTTCAGTATTATCTCTTCATGTGAGTTGTACCAGAAGGAAGAGTCATCTGTTACTCTTTTACTTCCTAGGGAGCCCCTCAAACTGGTTTGCAGAGCAGCTCTGGGTTCTTTCCTCTTCTTCTCAGAGGACTGATCCGTTCAGATATCGCTGCTTGGTCTCAGTCTTCCCCAGGGCTCCAGTTTTATTCTTCCTGTCCACTCTTCCATCTTACCCTCAGTTAAAACAAAGTAATCAGAAATGATAACAAAAACTAGACAGTATGGTGTGGTGGCAGCTCCTCCATGGATAGGCTAAATATTTCTTATGCTACTATAGCAACTACCATTGACTGCCTTGTCACTTACCTTTGAAGCTCTTCGGAAATGTGAAAGTTATTTTGCATATAAATGCTTAAAATCACCTCATTTAGTTAAGATACTTTCATCTCCCTCCAAGATTCTTCTTAAAGGGACTTTTACTATTTTCTTCAGATACTGTTAGACATGTAGAATGCCGCATTGATAGATTTTCCCAAAACTCACTGATTTTCATATTCCCTGAGAATGACAAGGCTATTATAAAAACCACAATAGAAAAAATTTTTAATACTTAAAAATAGAAGACTTAATGCTTAAAGATACTTCCAATTATCTGGAAAATTGATGCTAGATAATTGAGTGCTCATTTAACAATTCGTTAGATAAACATGTATTAAATGCCTAAAAGTGTTGCATGTGCAAAGTACTTCAAACACAAAGGAGATTAAGAAATGGTTGTTACTTTCAAGGAGTTCCATTGAAAATTATATCTTGTATAAATACCTAATATTTTACAAAACATTTTCCATATGTTAACAACTCATTTCGTCCTCAGGACAATGAACCCTTGTTTCACACTTCATAAACTTGAGATTTCTTGTTGCTCACTGTTATTTGGCAACCAGAATGTTCATTTTGATTCCTGGCTTGATTTTATGTGCCCAATGACTAAGAGTTCACAGAGCAGTTCACTGGAAATAAACTTTTTTCATCTTCTCACTGTCTAGTCCTTGTTCCTTTTAGGCCTGAGTTCCCTCCTGATGGAGTCAAGGGCTAAAATGACTTTTTAGATTCTCTGGCAGTGACCTCTACTTAGCACCTGTGGTGGGGGCCTGGTTCTTGGATTCCTCTCTTACCCAAGCTTCTAGGCCATAATCTCAGAAGTTCATTGCTCCTTCATTTTTGCTATTTTCCCTTTGTTCCACCCCTGATCATTCCTTCCAGGTCATTTGCTATCTTGGACTTTTTTCCACCAAAAAAGCGAAAGAATTTAGCAATTCGGGAATGATCCTGTCTGATACTTTCACTTTATAGAGGAGGAGACTGGGGCCCACAGACATCAGTTGTAATGCCAAAGCCACACAGATAGGTGGTAGAGCTGGGCTTGAACCTGAGAGGCTATGTTCTTTGACCAGATGTCTTTTGAAGACACCAAGGGGTGTTTAAAAGCCATCTGTCAAATGAAATATTCTTCCTAGGATTACGTGCTTCTCTTATCTTGCTAATATATAAATATTTGGTTACTAGTGCAACAGAAATCTACCCAGTTTCATATTTCACAGATGATATTGTTATGTTTTTCCAGAGTATACCTGTTCACCAAGGAACTAAGTAGTCATCGAGTCAATTACTGCCGTCTGCTATGTGCCAGGCAGGATAGAGGCATCAGGAATATGAAAACCACCAGCTTTGGGCCTGCCTTTAATTGCAAGTATTCTTTGGATCTGTGTAAGATCATTCAGCGGTGGATCACTAGTAACTGTACAGTTTTAGTGTAAATAGTCCCGCAAATATGAGAAAATTAGTAACAAGAATTGAACTCCAGCAAGGTGTTGATGCAGACATTAAGGCCTTTCTTTACCTGTGCATTTAGGATTTCGCAGTGCAGAGGGACCCAAGAACCGCTATTTACATATCAAGTCTGGTTTTAAAAGTCTCCCAAATTTGTTAGTAAAATGTCAACAGAGCTTAATCTCCGCCGATCTATTCCTTTTATTTGTTTTCTTTCCTGTCCAGCGAGCTCCACCACCGGGGAGGCCGGGGCCCAAAGGGCTCAGACCCCCGGGGAAGCACGGCGCCCTGCGGGTGGGGTGACCCGGGCGCGGTCCCGGCCGCCGCCGCCCGCCCGGGTCGGGTCGCGGCCCGTGGGCGCCCCGCCGGACGCTCTTCCGCGGTCCCCGGGGCCGCGGCGGGGCCGGCGCTGTGTCCCGCGCTTCCTGCCACCTCGGGCCCCCCTCGCGCGCCGCCCTGCCCCGGGCCATGGCGGCGGTGGCTCGGGGCCGGGGCCTCCCTCGGGCGTGGCTCTGCAGGTGGGGCCCCGACTGTCCCCTGGGCCCCGAAAGGCAGCCGGGGGCCCCCCCGTAACCCGCCGCTTGCTCTGTGTTGCAGGAGGGCGGGGCCGGGCTGCGGCCGCCACTACCGCGCCGCGCTCTGCGCCCAGCTGAAGCAGCCCTTGGCCATCGAGGAGGTCGCCTCCCGCCCAGTCCGGCCTCACGAGGTAGGGTGGTGGCTGGCCTCTCCCCGGGACCCCCGACGCTCCCTTTCACTCTCCCCTCCGCCACCCCCGCCCCCGCCCCCGCCCCCGCCCCCGCGGGTTTCGGTCCTAAATGGAGTTCCCAAGTGCTCACCTAGGGGGCGACCGGGAGCCTGGAGCCCAGCTCCGTCCTGGGCCGGAAGGGCCCTTTCGGGGTTCACAAAAAGGCCACAAGTGCTGAAGGAAGATTGCTCCCCCAAACTCAAATGTAGGCCTCTTGCTGAAGGCCCCGGAGCTGTTGCCTTAGAGACAGACAATTCTGATTTGCACAGGGCTCTGCATAGCCCCTTGCAGGTTATTGGTTTAATACACAGAAATGGACCCCATCCTTGGCTTCCTCTTCAGTGTCAGCATTTAATGTTCTGTCCTCCCTCCTCCCCTAGACCAGTCCGGTAACGTCTGTCCTATAATTCTGAGTACTTGCCTTGTGCCCTCCTCTGGTGAGTGCCCTGATGTGGGGTGGGATTAGTTTAGGATTGTGGGCGTTTCCAGTGAAATGTGGAGGTCACTTTGGCTCTGCTGGGTGACCTCTCTGGTGCCACGATGTCATCTCGAATGGAGAATGAGAACCTCTGAAAGGTGAAGCAAAGCAGGGAGCCTCAGCGTCAGGGACCCCTGGTGAGAGGGGGCAAGGCGGCCGCAGCCCTGAAGTGTCACTTCCCTAGCAGGGACCCTGTTGTGAAATGGATTGTTTGAGTGAGCATATGATGGCGGCCGGTCTGCTTCCTGGGATTCATGTGCTGAAAGACGTTTATTCTTGAATCATCCTTGAGGCGAGGTGGAGTGGCTTGAGGACCTACATGCGCCATACATGTCAACAGCTGGTGCGTCATGCACACAGTGTGCGCAGCCTGAAGGCTGGGCTCCTTGGTTCTGTTCTTTGCCCAGACACTGCCTCGTAAGGAATTAGCTCATGGGAGTTGGGTCTCTGTGAGTTTACTCACCATCAAATCCTCATACTCTGGAATGGTGCCTGGCACATGGCAGACACTCAAAACATTGTTGAATGGATGCATTTTGTCCATAGAAATGTCTCCTCACCAACATGGCTTCCTCTGTCCTAAATGGGAAATGTAAGCAAACAAAGAAATGAATGTCAGAGATTCTCTCAGCCTTCATTTTCTCCTGTTTCTCGGCCCTGCTCTCAGCCTGTGTCAGAATCACTGGGGCTTGGTAAAACAGATTGCTGGGCTTTGTCCCCAGAGTGTCTGAATCCTTAGGTCGGGGTGAGTCCTGAGAATTTGAAAGTCTAAGTAAGCTCCCAGGTGACACTGAAGCTGGTGGTCTGGGAACCAGACTTGGAGACCACTGGCCTACAGGGTCTGGAAAAAGTGCTGGCTACAATGCTGCAGGCCTGCCTCTGCTCTAGCCTGGGCATGAAGCACAGAAGCTAGGGATCTAGAACTGGCCTCCAAGATGATTGCTGATCCCCAGAACGGCTGGTCATGTTACCCTTCTGCTTAAAATCCTTTAATGGCTTCCCACTGTTCGTACTATGAAGGCTCAGAGCCTCAGTAAAGACTACGCACCCTTGGATGGTGTGGTCCCTGCTCTGTAGCCCCATCTCTTTCTCCTCTTTGTGCTCTGAGCTCACTGGTTTTTCTTTTGTTCCCATCACAGGGCTTTTGCACATGCCGTCAGGTTTGGTTGTGTTAGCACCATATATTTCTCTCCTTAACATTCTGTGTAGGAGTTGTAATTTAACACATAAATCATCACAATTACTTGGCTGATGTCTGTCTTCTCCCATCCAAGTACTAACCAGGCCCGCCCGTGCTTAGCTTTCGAGATCAGACTAGATGGGGTGCATTCAGGTGGGATGGCCGTAGACAGATATCAGATATCTACCATACTCTTAGCTCCATGAAGGCAAGAACCTGTCCATTTTGCCTCATGATTGCACACGGGCACTTAGTTCAGTACTTGGCGTATAGTAGATATTCAGGAACTATTTTGGTGCAACTGAATGAACTTTGTCTCCATAGACATGCACCACTCTGCTTTGCTGCTCTTCCCCTCCACCCCCCTCTTTTTTTTTTTTCCCTAAAGATTTTATTTATTTGGGAGAAAGCGAGAGAGCAAGCGCGACTGAGAGAGAGCAGGAGCAGAGGGGGAGTGGGAGAGGGAGAAGCAGGCTTCCCGCGGAGCAGGGAGCCCGACACGGAGCTCCATCCAAGGACCCCGGGATCAGGACCTGAGCTGATTAACAGCAGTTGATGAACCGACTGAACCACCCAGGAGTGTCTTGCTGCTATGTTTCCTTTGCAGGTCAGAGTTGATGTCCATTTCTGTGGAGTTAATTTTGCTGATATTTTGGTCTGCCGTGGTCAGTATCAGGAAAAGCCCCAACTTCCCTTCACACCTGGTGAGTATGAAGGGGCCAAGTGACTGCTCGGGAGAGAAGCTACAGAGTTTTCGGAACTGCGTGCTTCTCAGGCACGACGCTGGTGTTGCTTGCCTGCCCACAGTGATGCTTCTGATATGTCAGCCTCACCCCTGATTAGAAGCACTAGTGAGCCCCTTGTGGGAAAGTTCTATGACTGTCTGGCCCCTAGTTTTATCCCCCATCTTAGTATTGTGCCTGGCTCATAGTAGATGCTCAATAAAGACGTTAACAATGCACAAATGAACAAATGAATTTTTACGTATCATGTCCGGCAGAGTTCTGATCGGAATCCTCATTGGTCCTCGTCACTCCCTTTCATTCCTTGTGAGTGCCTCAGTATTGTTTTTTCACTGAAGGTCATAAACATGTTTGCAGCTAAAACTCTCAGTCCTCACAAACACATATTCCCAAAGAAACCTAATATCAGAGGATCAGAAAGAAGAAAAAGAGTTTATACATTTCTAGCAGTCCACTGTCTGATTTTAATTATGCCCAATCTGATTACATTTAGCTCCTGAATATGTGGACAAATGACTGCTCTTTGTTTTTTTTGTTTTTTTTTTTTTAAGATTTTATTTATTTATTTGAGCCAGAGAGAATGAGAGAGAGAGAGAGCACATGAGAGGGGGGAGGGTCAGAGGGAGAAGCAGACTCCTTGCCGAGCAGGGAGCCCGATGCGGGACTCGATCCAGGGACTCCAGGATCATGACCTGAGCCGAAGGCAGTCGTTTAACCAACTGAGCCACCCAGGCGCCCAAATGACTGCTCTTTGTTCTTGAAATTTAGTTAAAGAGATAGAAGTACAGCTTATTGTGTATATAGTACATGTATATTTTATACAGACATACACTATTAAGGATACAGTGATTGCAAAATAGTTGCTGTGTTTTGGCCTTGGGGTGTTTTGTTGTGTCTCGATATTTGGAACCATTTCCCTCTGTTTGTATTTGCTGACATGCTGGATGGGAGGAAAATGTCATAGTTAATTGACTTATTCCTCTGGCAGCTCAAGTGGGAAATGTATGATCATTAAATTCAGAAATTTTGGAGGTGGAAGAGGAAAGAGCAGACGACATCAGTTCATCCAAATTGAGCCAAGTACTGTATGAATAAATACAGTTCATGTCCTTGAGGGCCTCACAGTCTACAAGAGGAGATACAGAAACAGATAAATACACTATGATGAACATTGTAATTGGGGTGCTGTAAAGAGCCCAAGGCCCCCGTGAGCAGGATCAAAAGTACTGGTGTACCTGTGATTCTCTGTTTTTGCCCATTCTTGAAATTTTCATTTGTAAATTGGTAAGAAGGTAAATTGTAAAAAGGGACCGCTATCACCTTTCAGGTTGTGATCATGAAATCTTAAGTTCACTTTCCTGTGCTTTGGGTACAACGCTCTTCCCTGGGGGGCCGTGGGGGGACACTTAAGCCCTCTCAGCTCTAAACAGCGGATGGGATGGCCTGTTGATCAGGCTTTTCTCGTCTCCATGGTGCTGGGCTTTATAGATAACCTAGTGTTTAAACAATTTGTTTTAGGAATGGAGTTTTCTGGGACTGTCCTGGAGACAGGCACAGATGTCAGCACAGTGAAAGAGGTAAATGAGTTGACATCTAGGGAATTGATGTGTGTGTAGCCATGAGAAATGTGCTAACCTCATTTGCAGCCAAAGCGTCTTGCTTCTCTTGGCCTTTGCCAACAGACACCAGAGGGAAACCAAGATGAAGGGGGAAGAAACTAATTCTGAATTGGAGGAAGGAAGCCGGTGGAAGTTCCTGGCTTCGGAAAACCTTGTATTACTAAAGAAGGAGCACCTCAGTCTTCAGTTACTGAGAGGATAGAACATTCTCAAGTTTTAGCCTCTTGTGAAAAAGATTCTGGGATTCTAATGTATTTCAACTTTTTCCTTACTCTGTCCTGTCCAAAATGTGCTCATAGTGTCTTGGCATCCTGGTGGGGGTATTGAGAAGATGGTTGAATTATTTACTAAACATTAACTCTGAAGAGATGATTTTGGCAAACCTGTGTCTTATGGGTCAGGAAGAAAGATTTTCTTTCTTTTTTTGATTAATTTGGTAAGAGGTAAACGGCAAGGCCATGCATTTGAAGAAGCCCTTAATGGTATTTTCTCTTCAGGGAGATCAAGTTATTGGCGTGAGTGGTTTTAATGGTATGGCTGAAGAATGCATCGTTGACCAAAAGGTATCCCTAGCTCTCAGTGTGTCTGCTTGGAGATTTTTTTTCTCCTTTCTTTTCTTTAATCTCCACCTAGCTCTCCTTCCTTGTTACCCTTCTCTCCCCCTTCTTTGTATTTGTATCTCAGCCAAGCACTTCTTTCTTTCAAATGCTAAAGACTTTTCTATGTTGGAGTGACAACCCTGCACAGAGCTTTGTTTGTGTGGAGTGGTGAGATGAAGAAGGGCATTTTGTTTTGCGAGTCCTGGGGCAACTGGCTGGCTGTCCAATTGGACCATAGGTAGTTTTGGTAGAAAACCTGGTTTGGGGCATTGAGCTGGATATAATAGGTTTCTCCCCCACATCACTTTTGTGAAAGAGCTAGTCTTGGGTAGGCGTGTATAGGCAGTGAATGGCAGCCCCTAGTGGTGAAGGGTACGCATTTTACCCCCACAGCTTTATTGAGGTAAGGACATACAACCATCCGATTCATCGATTACAGTACAGTTCCATTCTCTGAAACTTGGTTCCATCCCGAGCTAGATGCCAGCCTTGGGATTTGTGAAGACCCATACACCCAGGTTTTGAACTCTGTCACAGCTTGCTTCGTTTTGACTTCTGGTGGGTTTCGGTTCCTTGGTTCCTTTACACATCAGTCACTCAATCGGATCATAATGTTTACTGAGCAGCCTTTATGAACAGGTACATGTGCTTAATCCCTAAGTTATCTCTTTTTACAGACACTGTGGCAGATTCCAGAAGGGGTCCCCCTCCGAGAAGCTGCTACCCTGCCTGTATCTTATGGCACTGCTATTTTGGCCTTGGAGCATCGGGCATGCACTCGGCCTGGGTAAGAGGCTCTGTAGACAACCCAGGGCTAGTATCTCCTTCTGAGATCAGAAGTGCCCAGCAAGACCCTGCCCCTTCCCCTCCCCTCCCTAACCTTTAGCTCTTGTTCAGTTGGTGTCAGGAAAGGCCAAAGGAAGGTAGTGACCTGAGACAGGGGTCCAGTGTCTGAGATGGAATGATAGACTGTGAACTTGGCCAATATGAATTTGGGGAAATAGCTCTTTCAAACCTGGCCACTTTGGAGATCACCTCCTAGAAAACCTTACATTTTCTTTCTTTCTTTTTTTTTTTTTTTAAAGATTTTATTTATTTATTTGGCAGAGAGAGACACGGTGATAGAGGAAACAAAAGCAGGGGGAGTGGGAGAGGGAGAAGCAGGCTTCCCGCGGAGCAGGGAGCCCGATGCGGGGCTCGATACCAGGACCCTGGGATCATGACCTGAGCCGAAGGCAGACGCTTAACCAACTGAGCCACCCAGGCACCCCTCTTTTATTATTTTTTAAAAGATTTTATTTATTTATTTGACAGAGAGAGAGAGAGAGCACAAACAGGGGGAGAGACAAGCAGAGGGAGAGGGAGAAGCAGGCTCCCTGCTCAGCAGGGAGCCTGACATGGGGCTTGATCCCAGGACCCTTAAGGCAGATGCTTAATCAACTGAGCCACCCAGGTACCCCGAAAACCTTACATTTTTAAAAAAAGATTTTATCTATTCATTTGAGAGAGAGAGAGAGTGAAAGAGAGAAAGCAAGGGGGGGGAGGGTCAGAGGGAGAAGCAGACTCCCCGCTGAACAGAGAGCCCGATGTGCGACTTGATCCTGGGACCCCAGGATCATGACCTGAGCCAAAGGGAGACGCTTAACCCACTGAGCCACCCAGGCGCCTCAAGCCTTACATTTTAGAGAGTTGGTTTCTGTAAACTTGGTTCAGTCTGGTTTTAATGGAGTCCTGTGATATTTGTTTCTGTGAGGCATGGCTGGGTGTGCCTAACTAGGGTATTTAAAATTCAGAGGTGCAGACGTTTCCCACTTTCCCTGCAATATTTGCCCTTTGCCCTTTTCAGAGAGATCGGAATTACTCCAGAGAGGTGACTTTAACTGAATAGTGGCCATTCCTTGATCACAACCTTCTAAACTTCAGCAACGTTTAGTATGAGTGTGATCTTAGGACAGAATTTCTGAAGCAGAAATTGGAGTGGTAGCCCAAAGGAAGAGTTGCCCTTGTCATGAGGAAGAGGCTCCCTAGAGAGATTAAGGGATATTTTTCCTGGGAAGTCTTCAAGTGGACCAAATTGGCACCATTCAAGCAGTCACATACATAAGCCAGCCCCAAAGCCTGGAGAATGGGTGTCCATGAAGGGCTGAATGAGATGGCCTTTAAGTCCTCTTCTTGCTTTAAAATGTTCATGAAATCATATGATTGGATGATTTTTGAGGGTTTCTGAGGTAACGTTCGTCTTTCTCTGGCAGAGAAACTGTTTTAGTGACGGCAGCAGCTGGAGCCACAGGCCTGGCGGTGGTAGATGTGGCAACGAACGTTCTTCAGGCTCAGGTATTTGCGTGTTAGAGTCTCTGTTTACAAAAAATCATACCTCCGGTTTTCAAACATAGAGCATATTCATTCACTCGTTCATAAATATCGTGGGCAAGGCCCTGGGGATATAAAGTAACCCAGGATAGGATCTTGCCATCTGTTTGCCTGCAGACCGGTGAGGGGACATGGGAGTAGATCACTCGTCCTTCCAGTTACCGGAACCTGGCGAGAGCTGACTTGCTTCGTGGCCTCCGCAGATTCTGTTCCCTCGACCTGTAATGCTCTTCTGAACTGTCTCCCTCTGCACTTCAAATTTATTTATTTATTTATTTTCTTTAAAGATTTTTTTTTTTTAAATTATTCATTTGACAGAGAGAGAAAGACAGCACAAGCAGGGAGAGTGGGAGAGGGAGAAGCAGGCTTCCCGCTGAGCAGGGAGCCCGATGCAGGGCTCCATCCCAGGACCCTGGGATCATGACCTGAGCTGAAGGCAGACGCTTAACTGCTTAACCGACTGAGCCACCCAAGTGCCCCCCTGCACTTCAAATTTAAACTTTGTCCCTCAGGAGATGTTAATCTCTCCTCTGCCCCCTCCACCCCCAGCTGTTTATAGATGGTCTCCTCACATCCTGTACTTCTCTTTCATGGTGCATCCCAGTGTGTGGTTAATCCTTTACTTGGGTCATGACTGGATTACTGTTGCCCTCCTACTTGACTGGAATCCCCATGAAGGCAGGGACAGTGTCTGTTTGGCTCATTACTGTAGTCCCAGCAGTTGGCATGTACCTAGACCATAGTAGGCACTCAGTAACTATTGTTTTTTAAAGATTTTATTTACTTATTTGACAGAGAGAGAGCACAAGCAGGGGGAGTGGCAGGCAGGAGAGGGAGAAGCAGGCTCCCCGCCAAGTGAGGAGCCCCATGCAGGACTCGATCCCAGAACTCTGGGACCATGACCTGAGCCGAAGGCAGACGCTTAACCAACTGAGCCACTCAGATGCCCCTAAGTAACTATTTCTTGAATGAAAGAATAAACAAAGGAAAGAAAGACCCAATTCTCTGCAGGGGCATTGCTCTGAGACTGTGGGTGTCAGATAAGGAGAGGATTTCTTGGAGACAGTAGGCATTTAAGGCGACTTCTGAAGGACTGGTAGCAGTTGAATAGAGGAAGAAGAGAGGTGAAGGCCATTTTAGTGGTGGGAGGGCATGTCAGAAGACAGAGACATGAGATCTCCCAGGATGCATTCAGGGAATTGCAAGTAGCATCTGTGGAGCAAAGGATCTGGGGATGGGGCGTGGGGAGGGGAATGGTGGGAGAAGACTCTAGGGAGAAAGACAGAGACATGATCATGAGGCGCTGAAGAATTTGAACCCTTATTGGAAGCTCTCAGGAGCCACTAAGGACTTTTAACAGGGAAGTGCCATGATCATATTTGCATTTTGCCAAGTTCATTCTGGTAGCAGTGGGGATGCGAGATGGGGCAAGGTCAGGGGTAGTCCGGAGGAAGTAGAGAGCCTCTGAGAGCAATCCAGGCTGGTGGTGATACTTGAACCAAGGCACTGGAAGCAATGAATCGGGAGGTACTAAAGTAGAAGAAAATAGAGAGTTTGATCCTCATACAGTTGAAAGAACAAGGACTTTGAAATTAGTCTGACCTAGGTTCAGAATCTAATGCTGCCTCCATCTTAATTGCTTCAGTTTCCGCATTGGTAAAATAAAGCTTTCCTCATATGGAGTCGTTGTGGGAATATTGAAATTACACGTGCAGTATGCCTGCCAGAGGGCATGGCATGTTGGTAAGAATCTCTTAAAAAGGGAACCTGTTATTATTAGACATTGAGTGGGAAGGAGCAAACTAGGTTAACGTGTGGATTTGCCGTTTATTGCAGTTGAGAACACAGGAGGGAATGGTGAGCTCAGTTTTGGAAGCATTAAGTGTGAGGTTTCTGTGGCGCGTGCAGTTGGGATATCCAGAAGGCACCGAGATACCCAGGTTTGGAGATAATTGGATTGCTCTGGAATTTCTTCAGGTGGCGTCTCTCCTTTCTCACATTAAGTTCTCTTTGGGAAGGGCATGTGAGTTCTGAAAGCAATCTTAGCTACCAGGAGGCTCTCCATGGAATATTAACACATTTCATGTCAAAGCAAGGGCTTTTAGCAACTCTCAGTGGGGAGACCAAAATTAGTCTCCTTGTCTAGAACCACTGACTGTTTACCATTTCTAGGAAGATAAAATTGCACCATTTGTTTTGATTAGTGATAGTAGGTTAAGTAGAGAGAAAAATTCACTTCAACTCCGATATTAAAGTTAACCCAAGCTGTATATTCTTTTGTAGCCATAATGGTTTTCAGCAAAAGCGAACAACAAGAAAATAATAAAAATAACTTAAAAAATGTCATCATGCCACCTACTTGGAACAGGTTATTTTGAGAACAACCTCCATTCACAGCATTTCGTATTGCTTTCAAAGTGCCTCCACACCAATTATCTTACCCCCGATCCTAACAAACCCCTGGAGATGGGTCATGTGTTTATTATCCCTATTTCACAGATAAAGTAAGGCACCAGGGGAGACAGGGGTTCATGGCAGGTCTCACTGGCACCCTTTTGAGAATCTAGATTGGTGTCAACTCCCTGATCCTAGGCCGGTGTCTGCCCTCTGGTGTTGTGTGAAGGTACTTGAGGGCAGCTTTCAGGTTCAAATAGTTCTGGGTGAGTTTGAAATCTTCTAAGGGCACTGATGATCTTGTGTGTTTGAATGCAAGTTCTGAATGTCACCTTGGGGCCCAACTGCTTGGGCTGGTGGGTGCTGAGCCTGGGTTAATTACTTAACCTCTAAGTCTGTGACGCCATCTATAGAATTGGCGTAATTATACTGCCCCCATAATGTTCTTATGAGGTTTAAATAGAATACATGATTGTGTATGAGTGTAACAATAGATTCCATTTATCTAGCACTTTATTTTTCAAGTGCCTTATGTACAGTATTCGATTTGATTTTTAAAATAAATCTTGTTTTACGGATGAGGTAACTGAAGCTTAGGGAAGCTGGTGGGCAGCATAGAGGTTAAAAGCATGAACTCTGGAGATGGACAACCTGGGCTTGATCCCAGTTCTGCCTCCTATTAGCTGTGTGACCTTGAGCAAGTTACTTAACTTCTTCTGCTTCAGTTTCTTCATCTCTAATATGGGGACGCTCATAGTGTGTGTATCATTGGGTTATTAAGACTAAGTGAGTTATGAATATATGTAAAGCATTTAGAAGAGTACCTGGCACATAGTGAGCATTATGTAAGTATTACATTTGTCTTAGGTAACGCTGCTAGTTAGTAGCAGAGCCAGGATTTGAACTCAGGTCTTTCCGACTTGAAGATGTTTTTACCGAATCATGTTTTACCCTCTGAGAAGCCTTTCGAGATCTCGATCTAGATTGACTACCTCTCATTTGCACTTCTGCAA
Source organism: Neomonachus schauinslandi (assembly GCF_002201575.2). Lineage (NCBI taxonomy): Eukaryota > Metazoa > Chordata > Mammalia > Carnivora > Phocidae > Neomonachus > Neomonachus schauinslandi. The sequence continues at coordinate 48,731,766 of NC_058408.1, forward strand.
CCCTCTGTTCTTCCCCACCTTCACACTGCTGTATCTTGCTATCTTGACTCTAGGCTCGGGTATCTTTATTACTTGACTCATAGTAGGTGCTCAGGAAATGACGGTTTCATCCACATTTGGAGAAGACTTTCTGAGTGTCTCCTGAATCATCTCCTAGCTAGACTCATTGGGGTTCCAGGATTCCTGGAAATGTGAATCTCATGGCCAGTGGGTGTGGAGGGACCAGTGTGATGGTGCTGAGGGTTGGCCTTGATGTGTGGGATTGAGGCTGATGCTGGGGCAGCAAGGTCACGTTGGTTTCCTCGGTTAGTACCCTTTGGTGGGAAGCTGAGTGGGTAGGGTGAGCCCCTCTTGGTACACATTCTGGATCATCAGAAGCTTTGTGTTCTCTGTGCAGGTGATAGCTGCAGCCGGAAGTGACGAGAAGTGCAAGCTGGCGATGCAGAAGGGCGCACAGTCCACTGTGAACTATGGTCAGGGCGGCCTGAAGGAGGCAGTGAGGAAGCTGGTGGGCAGTGGGGGGGTGAACGTGGCCATCGACACTGTGGGAGGAGATGTCTTCCTGGAGGCGCTCCGCAGGTGCGTGTGGTGGTCTTTCCAGAGGGGGTTGGACCTGGGCGTCTGCTGACACCTTTCCAGACCTGCCTGCCTTCTGGCCTTACTTCTCTTCCATTTTTGCTGCTCACTTTTCCTGTAGGCTTTGGTATCAACGAGAACAGCTGAGTGGGAGGGTGAAAAGGAATAGAAGCAGAGGGAAAATCAGGAAATGCTTAAATATAGAAAAACAAGATATCCAACTGGAAAATATCCAAAAAATGACTGCAGACTCTCCAGTTGGCAGTATTGAATGCGTTAGAATTTATGTATGTGTTAAATTCAGCTATGCTGGGCCCCATTAACTACTTTATATACGTTGTGTGGGTAATTCTTGGGATCATCATTCAGATGTTAGCATGACCCGGGGGCGGGGGTGGTGGCAGGTCCCTAGCTCACCATGCACCAAAGTACAGACTCTTTTGATCTCACTGGTTTCAGAAGCAGCCAGTGAGTTTTAGTGGGACTGTTGTATCCACACCAATTCTCATTCTGTTTTTAACCAGGGACTCTGGAGTGTTCCGTTAATACTGGTTTCATATCTCCTGTCATCCTGGCAAGCACAATTTTGTGGTTTATGTCAGTTTAAAGTTGAAGAAACAGAAGCAGACAGAACAGCGTACCCACAGAAGGGACCCAGTTGGTTCTCTGGCCCCTGAGCATCAATGCACCATGCTGGGTGCTGCTTTGCTCAGAGAAGCAAAGACAGGAAGGTGTTGACTCCACAGAGAGCCAGGACAGACAGCTCCTGGTTCTCACATCCCTCTTGCCTTCTGGGTAACGGCTAACAGTGTTATCAGAAGCACTTCTCATTTCCCTCTAAAGAAAAAAAAGCAAAAAGCAAAAACCAAACAAAGATACACATATTCTGTATCAAAGATGTTTACAAATTTTTAAAGAAGATTTTTATTTATTTATTTGATAGAAGGAGAGAGCACGATCAGGGGGAGCAGCAGAGGGAGAGGGAGAAGCAAACTCCCTGCTGAGCAGGGAGCCCGATGGGGGACTCGATCCCAGGAGTTGAAGGCAGTTGCTCACCCAGGTGCCCTGCTTGTGGCTTATTTTTATGTTTTCCTACTGAAGAATCCAAAGTGCTATAGGATGGTTCACCCCTGCCAGTTTGTCAGGTCAAGAGGAATTCCCAGCTGGGGGTTTAATGCATGTTGCTTTTTTTTTTTTAAAGTTGTGGTAAAATACACATAACATTATAAACATTTGTTAATGTAAAATTCAGTGGCATTAAGTACACTCACAATGTTGTGTCCCTGTCCCCAGCAAAGACTCTATACCTGTTGAATAGTAACTGCTCCTTTCCCCCCCACCTCCCTGATAACTTCTATTTTTTATCTCTGTAAATTAATGTAGATTGCTTTTTTCATTCTACCCTTTTTATTATGATTAAAAAAACATAACGTCAAATTTGCTATATTAACCATTTTTTTACATTAACCATTTTTAAGTATATAGTTCCGTAGTGTAAAGTATATTTACATTGTTGTGAAACAGATGTCCATCACCTTTTCATCTTGCAAATCTAAAATTCTTGACCCATTAAATAGCAATTCCTGTTTCTCCCTCCCCCCAGCCCCTGGTCACCGCCATTTTACTTTCTGTTTCTATGAATTTGAGTACTTTAGATATCTCATATAAGTAAATCATACAGTATTTGTCTTTTTGTGACTCGCTTATTTCATTTAGCCTAATGTCCTCAAGGTTCATCCATGTCATAGCATGTGACAGCATTTCCTTCCTGTTTAAAGCTGAACAATATCCTGTTGTATGTATATAACACATTTTGTTTATCTGTCTATTGGCTGATGGACATCTGGGTTGCTTCTCCCTCTTGGCTACGGTAGATAGTGCTGCTGTGGGCGCAGGAGTGCAACTATCTCTCCAAGACCCTGTTTTCAGTGATTTTGGATATAGACCCAGAGTGGCATTGCTGGATTATACGGTAGTTCTATTTTTAATTTTCTGAGGAACCTCCATACTGTTTTCCAGTTGCGCCATTTTACAGTCCCACCAATAGTACATGAGGGTTTCCCTGTATCCTTGCTAACACTTGTTATTTTCTGTTGTGGTTGTTATTGTTTATAGTAGCCATTCCAAGGAGTGTGAATATATATATGTTGCTTTTTAAAATAATTTCTTTTCCGGGCGCCTGGGTGGCTCAGATGGTTAAGCGTCTGCCTTCAGCTCAGGTCACGATCCCAGGGTCCTGGGATCGAGTCCTGCATCGGGCTCCCTGCTCAGCGGGGAGCCTGCTTCTCCCTCTGCCTCTCTCTCTGTCTCTTATGAACAAATAAATAAAATCTTTAAAAAATAATAATAATTTCTTTTCCTTGTCCTTTCTTCCCAGCCTGGCATGGGAGGGCAGGATCGTGGTGGTGGGTTTTGCTGGAGGATCCATTGCTTCTGTGCCAGCCAACCTTTTGCTCTTGAAGAATGTCTCTGCCATGGGGCTGTACTGGGGCCGGTACAAAGAGCAGAACTTTCCCGTCTTCTCCAGAACCCTGTCCTCGGCTCTTCAGTACTGCCAGCAAGGGCTCATCCAGCCACACGTTGGAGCGGTTTTTAAGCTGGAGGAGGTGAGATGCTCTGGAGGGAGGTGATGTGGCTAAACGCCAGGACCTAATCGGTGTCAAACGACTGGGCGGTTTCTCTCTGGGTTCCATAAATCCTTCTTTTATGGAATGAAAAGGTACAAACAGGGACACCTGGGTGGCTCAGATGGTTAAGCGTCTGCCTTTGGCTCAGGTCATGATCCCAGGGTTCTGGGATCGAGTCCCGCATCGGGCTCCCTGCTGGGCGGGAAGCCTGCTTTTCCCTCTGCCTCCCTCTCTCTGACATTCATGAATAAATAAATAAATAAAAAACATTAAAAAAAAAAAAAAGAAAAGGTACAAACGCAGTGCAGAATAATGGGGTCTCACAGGCTGCAGGGTGACAGGATTTCTCTGGGCCTTCGGGCTTGTATGGCAGTCGCCTCAGGCCCAGGGAGCCACCGGGGAGGCTGAATTTGCGCAGGCCACAGAGGAGCTGGATTTCGAGGGCTCTCCCTACGTCACTGGTTTCTTAAGCAGAGGGAAGTGATGGTACTTTAGAAAATCATTTACCCGTGTTTCTATGAACCCTGAACTCCATAACATACCGGTCTGAGAAGGAAGCATTTAACTTGACCTTTGATTTTAGAAGACAGCCACTTGATCTAAGCTGAGGTTCTGTGAACAAAACACTAGATCACTCCCCGTGTCCTAGGGCTGTAATTCATCCATTAGTCACCGTACTGAACTTTGTTGGGTCTTCATTCCCTTTTTTCATTCCCCCTCAGTCCCATTAATGTGGCTTAAACTTCCTCCAAAGTGTAATTGTGGGCATGCATATGCAGTATAGTTGTAAATGTGAATCTGTTAGGCATTCACTGTGAAGTCCTTTTTTTTTTCTTTCTTCTTCTTCTTTTTTTTTTTTTGCTTTAATTTGCTTTAATGTTCAAAAGACTGTTTTGGTGACTCCAGCCAGCCGTTGATGGCCGAGCCGTTTTGTTCATATGCAGATTAGTGAGGCCTGAGATGTCAGTGCCAGACTTCGTTGCCCGCCAGCCTTCCATTTGGATGTTTTTCCCAAGAAAGTGGTTTACTTTCTTCCTCTTCCTTTTCGTATGTTAGTCCAGAGGGTCACGTTGGGTGGGAAAAAGAGAAGCGGACTGGCCGTCAGAAAACTGGTCGGATTCTACTTCTGGCTTTGCCTTCTTCGGTGGCAACCCTGTGGAAGTCTCCTCTCCTTTCTGACCTGCGGTCTCCACACCTCTGCAGGGGGTGATGCTTCAGGGGCCACAGCCAGGATGTGGGCAGGTGGAGAGAGACCTGAGCGGCCTGGGTTCTGGGGCCCCCTCTGCTGCGGGGCTCTGAGTAGCTGCGCATCTTTACCCTTGCGTTCACCTTTTTCTTTTGTGAGAAGGTTTTGCGGCTTAAAAACTTGAAGACCACCAGTTTGAAGAATTTCTGAGTCCCGTTCCATCTTGTGGCTTTTATCATGTGTCTTGCGAGCCGAGGTTTGCTTCACCCGAGGCTCATGTATACCTGTTGACAGAGGATGAAGGCAATTAGGACAGGCCCGCAAACGCTGGCTGGTTTGAACTGCCTCTTCTTCCCACTGACCTATGTTCCAGGTGCTGCTCAGGCAGGAGAGAAAGCCAGACTGGGATTGTTGTTTTATTTATTTTTAAAATTATTTATTTATTTTTTTAAGATTTTATTTATTTATTTGTCAGAGAGAGAGAGAAAGCACAAGCAGAGGGAGAAGCAGGCTTCCCGCGGAGCAGGAAGCCCGATGCGGGGCTCAATCCCAGGACCCCGGGATCATGACCCGAGCCGAAGGCAGACGCTCAACGACTGAGCCACCCAGGCGCCCCAGAAACCTTATTTTAGAGTATGAAGTTTGTCCATCCATCGGAGAATTATCTGTGTGAAAGAGCTATCTTGCAGTTAAAACAACCAGGAATCTTGAACAGAACACTAAATCACACCCCGCGTCATAGGGCTGTAATTCATCCATTAGTCACTGTATAGGCACTACCAGAATTTATATATTTTGTTTTTTTAAAATGAAGATGATTAAGGGCGCCTGGGTGGCTCAGTTGGTTAAGCGACTGCCTTCGGCTCAGGTCATGATCCTGGAGTCCCTGGATCGAGTCCCGCATCGGGCTCCCTGCTCGGCAGGGAGTCTGCTTCTCTCTCTCCCGCTCCCCCCTCTTGTGTTCTCTCTCTCTCTCACTCTCTCTCTCAAATAAATAAATAAATAAAAAATGAAGATGATTAAGTGAATGTATATATTACCCACTTAACGTGGGTAATATTTTTCACGTAAATCTGTTAATGTCTTAGAAAAAATTATTTATCGGAACCTGCCTGGGCTCGGAAAATGACCACTGTACGAATATATACAAGTATATACATATGATAGCCAGAGACACCGTGCTTCCTAGCTTGCTTTTCTCCTGAATATGTGGGCTTATAGATTTGACCTTGATAGTTGATATTAATGACTACATACTTTGTACCCTAGCCTGTACGAAGCACGAGGTATGAGCTCCCGTAGTACTCTGTGTGTCTTCTTTGTCTACTTGTAATTGTTCAATGCTTGTCATTCCCATAGACCGTAAGCTCCATGTGGGCAGGGGGCCGTGCATCTCCTTGTCTCCAGCTCCTGGCAGGTACTCATGTATCTGTCGAATGATTGACTGAAAGTAGGAGGCTATCAGGTCAGACCACCTGAGTTCAGATCCTGGCCCTACCACTTAACTGGCTATGGGCAAGTTGCTCACGTCTATATGCTTGAGTTTCCTCATCTGTAACGGGGGCAGTAATATACTCTACGTACTAAGGTCTTTGTGAAGATTAAATAAGATAACACATGTAAAAGCACATAGCAGACACTCACTATATTCATGGGCAGGATTAGAGAGATAGTCTTTCAATTTTGAGTTTTAACTAGAATTTATTATTTTCTGAAGTGTAGCATCCACGCCCTGACAGGTGGGCCACGCACGAGCCCCGTGATCTGTCCAGGGGATGGCCTTATTCAGAGGTGCCAAGTCTGCTTTCTGTAGGGAGATACTCACAAACATCTCAGCCAGACGTAGGACTTACACCTCAGAGATCTGAACTTGTTTGTCATATAAAGGTCAGGGAGGTCACCACATGAATAGATTAGATAGATAGAAATTGTTTACTTGGAGTTTCCTGAGTATATCTATGGAATAGTCTTAAAGATTAAATTACTCTCTATGTTTGGAGACTACATTAGTTTGAGTCCACTATTCCAGACCCAGTTCAGGCCCTGGCCCCTTGTCACCCTTCTCTAGTGATGGCTCACACCACTGATCCCTGCTGTCATACACCGAGACCCTGTCCCTGCGGCCCATCTCCTAACCCTTGCGGTCACAAGCTTTCCCCGGCGGGAGAGCTGATCCTAGGCAGGGCCTCCACCGTGCTCTTCAGGGTGGGAGCTGCTGCGGCCCTGGTGCACGGTGCTGATCCGAAGGACCTGTTGAAGTGCTGGCTTCCCCGGAAATTGGATGCGGGGGTCTGGGTAACGCAACCGGGAAGTTGGGGGGCAGTTTACCGCATGGGGCAAGATTTGACAAATGAAAGACGAGACAAATTGCTGCCTTTGTTCCTCCTGATGGAGTATGTCAACAAGCAGTGGGCTCTATGTGGCCTCTCTGGAGAGGTCCCCCTGGAGCTGTGACTGGTTCAGGATCAGTAACACACACCTCCTTCCTTGATTCACTTCACCTTTTCCCTCACCCTTGCCTCCCTGGGATTACAGTGAAGCGTTAGGGCACAGATTTTTTTCTAAAGATTTATTTATTTGAGAAAGAAAGAGAGAGGGAGAGAAGGAGACTCCCCGCTGAGTGCAGAGCCTGACCCAGGGCTCAATTCTACAACCCTGAGATCATGACTTGAGCTGAAATCA